>NC_133656.1:98358975-98658975 GCF_009905375.1 Apium graveolens
TGCTTACCGGTTCGCTAAAGCTATTTCCGCCAGCTACGGTAGTGGCGAACCTGGTACCCACTGCGGGTTGGGACACCACTCCCCTCTCAGTCCTAATCGGAAACTTCTGTTTATCACTCTGCCGCATTGGCTTCCGAACTCCTCTTCTTGCTCTCTTCCTCTTTTTGACTTTGCTCACTCTCTGCCTCTACAATCGAGGCCTTTTTGCACATAGTCTGTTATCTCAAGTAATGACACTCGATCCTGAATCCATTGTTTCAGCCCTTGCTGAAATCTCCTCGCCTTTTTCTCTTTCGTGTTCACAAACTCCGGCACGAATCTCGACAGTTCAATAAATTTGGCTTTGTACACAGCCACTGACATCTTATCTTACTTAATCTCTAGAAACTTCAACTCCATCTGAGCCTCCATAAACCTGGGAAATACTTTTCCCCATGTGATAATCACATCAGTCTCCAGGGTTCCTTTAGGTTCCCACTAATAATTTGCTTCTCCTTTTAACACATAACTGGTGAACACAGTCTTTTGCGTCCCTTCTATGGGCACTATCTCAAAGCTCTTTTCCATTTCTTTCAGCCAAGCTCTGGACTTAATAGGTTAGCAGTCCCTTGAAATTTCTGGGGGTTTTAACCACTTAAAGGCCTTAAAGACATTAGTAACTGGAACATGATCCACCTGGGTTGAGGGTGACAATTTAAATTCTCTCGAAGAAGATTCATAATTTGGTCCATGGGGTTTCCTCTCTGGCCTTCCCCCTCGTTAGTATCCATAGTTTCTTCTTCATTGTAATCCTCTAAGCCGAATTCATTATATTCGACTTCCTCGTGTTCTTGGTTATTTTGGTTTACCAATTCAGCAGGGTTTGCTCTAGTTTCCCAATATGTCGGGTGGCATCGTTATGCTATTATAAAAGATCACCAATATAACATTATTCGCATCTCTACTCATTATGTTAAAGTCGCTTAATAACTCACTTTGTCACAAATACATTCTTCATTCCTCTTTAGTTACTCGCAACGTTGTGCCCACGCACCTGATTTGATGCGTTAACAAAAGACGACATCCTGCCGAGAATATACACGTAGCTCCTAGTGACATCCCACTCTTGGAATTCTGCGTCAGACTTATTGGTCTTCTCCTCCAGTAGTTCGGAGCTTGCTGCGTTGATTGCAGGAGCATGAAACTTTTCAGAAATTATTCTGTCGATTCTCGCTTTCCGTGTCGAACCATAATGGCTTAACGGACGAAATGATTTCGTATTATCGCATAGCATTCTCATCTTGGGACACGCTAAAATCTTCCTTATAGGACATAGATTCCTCAATGGTATAGCGAATACCCTTCTTGGTAGAATCGCTGTTCATCATGTATTGAACCCTTATTATCGGAACAATACTTTCAACCAATTCAGGTAACGTAATAACCTTAATAGTAAAAGAATTAAGCATCTTGATTCTTGCCTAATATGTCTCCTCAAGGACACTCTATAAAGAGCTATGAGTGGCAAGACTCGGGTTTTCCAATCAACCTATGGTATTGGGGTATCGTCTTCATCCCGCTTTCTCCGGAGACTTAGCTCCACTTCTATATCAACATTATAAAAAAAATCATGTACAATTTTCTCCTTTCCTCATTATGTCGATCTTAAACGATTCCATCAATTTCCGTATAACACTTCACATAAACACTTCAACATAACTCCTGGTAGTCCATCAACAAACTCTATTGGCTCAACCAATGGACTCTCTTTCGCATATAACTCTTAGCAATCTTTTCTCTGAGTGCTACAACTCATTCTCTTCCCTTAATGTTGGCTTTTCAATCGACTGTTAATAACTCAACCAATGCCTCAACTCTTAAGGCTAAGGTCCCCTTGGGTACTACCGTCGTGACTACTCCATAGTAATCCGACTACGAACTCGATGAGAGTTCTTGTTAACTTTTAGATCCCCAGTCTACCCATTTTACTCTTACTGCTTCCAAAACTTATAACCTTTGGCTCTGATACCATTTCTGTAACACCCCCAAATCCAAGGTCGTGAATTCGGGTTGTTACGATCACTTATTAATTAAATAATTCTCTTTTCACAATATTACTCGACCTTTTATTCAGACTCACACACACACAGGTTATATGCTTGGAAACATTATTAAATAAATCATTTCCACTTATCTACCTGACGGGGCTGGCGCACAAAAAGCCTACGGAACTCACGAGCGTTCCTTACCCGCCTAAGGACAACAGTCCTGGTCTGATCCATGCTGGTAGTCTGTTGTGATATGATATATAAAAGCAAGGGTGAGCATTAAAGCTCAGCAAGGTATATATCCCCATAATTAAGTATGTAAGGATAAATAAAACCAATAATTATACTTTGTATCTCCAAAGCGTTCTGAAAGTTTATATGCTTATCAAATTTATAAAATTCTCAAAATCAACTACAATAGTATATCCACTGAATACTTGTATTCATCTCCTTCTCAAAATCATTTTATACTCGTACTCATTTTATTTCAAAATCTCAAGATGTTACTCGAACCAAGATTCTCATATAGGTGTGATATATATATTCGTCAACATCCCAATTTAAAACTCAGCCTTATCGGCAGATTTCTCAAATGGATTTGATATATAATCATCAACATCCTTATTTAAAACTCAGCCTTATCGGCTCTCTGTTGTATATTTCACAACAGTTTTTCCAAAATGGAAGAAAGGGACTATACTGGAATAAACCACGTATCGGTGATCAGCCGAATACGAAATTTTCTCTACTAGTAGAAGGAATACAAACCTAGCCGCCTTTGGGCTCATCAAGACACTACACGGTGGTTGCCCATTGCCGTGCAAGTCCGAAAGTCAATGGTCACATAGACCATATAACCGTACAATGCGCCACTCCGCGCTTGCATAATGCGCCACTCCGCGCCTGGTCACTGCCCGATACCACTCCGTGCCGGGCAGGCCACATTCCGGTCCCAAAACAGTTATATCTTTTGCTCAAAATCCTTTTTCGAAGGAATAGGTCGTTAAAAGTTGACCTGTAAATAAGATGTTTTATTCATCACTTTTAACTGAATTGATCTTTTGGAGTTGTCGGAGTTTTGAATTTAAAATCATTTTCAAATCCCTATCTGTAGTAGGGTGACACATATATTACTCACTTGTTCTTTATTGAACGAGGAAGCAAAACTCTTATGCTTCTAGACTAAGTTCCCTAAGGTTTTGATAGGTTTCAAATGATTAATCTCTTTCAAGAGTTTTGAATAATTTAGAAAGTACCCTTGGGAACTATGTCTATTTTTAAATAAGTTTTTAGAAGTCCAAAGATATTAAATATCTAAGGTCTCATAATAATCTAATAGGGATTCAATGAATTGATAAAATCTTATAAATAAAATATATCTGTATAAGGTTCAATGAATTGATAAAATCTTAAGTACAAAGTATTTCTAATTAAGGTTCAATGAATTAATAAAAAACCTTAAATACAAAATATTTCTGAATAAGGTCCAACGAATGGAGACACCTTAATCAAATAATCAAAACAAGATTTGGTATCCTATAATTGCTCTTTGAATAGTTAAATCTTTATTAAATAACGTGAAATGATTTATAAACTATTCAGTATATTTTTAAATACTTTCTTTATATTTAATAATCTCTTAAGTATCGCTTTATAAAATAATCAATCAAGTAAGGGTGTCCCTTAAATGAATAAACCAATATTTCTCGAAGTTTAAGTCAAAATCTCAATCGTTCGCTTGATATATATATTACGCGAACGTACTTTGTTTATCGAAATAGAAATCTTTCGCGTTCGGCTCTCTCCGGAATTAAATCGTTATTAAAATATTTCCGACTCCCATTATCCTATATTATATTTGAAATACGTTTCAATTTCTCATACTCGTGTAAAATGAAATTTGTTTTCGTAAACAACCGCATAATTCGTATGCATTGATATCATAGACAAGCATATATACTTGAACTGTAAATCATGACATCAATATCACAACAGTATATATATAGCATGGATAGTATGAGATAGGGTTTTGAAAACTTGCCTCGAGTAATCGAAGTGGTATGGTCTCTGGTGTTTGGTTGGGATCTATAAACAAGAACCAATGGTCTAAGTTAGTACGCGATTAACGTCTCACTTTTATTAAGCAACTTTCGTAACTACTCAAGTATAACGAATCTCCGATCGTCATATTCTCAACACTTATATTCTCACTTTATAACATGGTCGAGTTTTGAAATCGATCGTTCGCTTTAGAAAGTCCATTTCGAGTTTTAAGCTCGAACGTGAGAAAACGCGCGTCAAAACTAGGTTTTTATGCGTTTCTCGCTTACGCTCTCTTTACCAAAACATTTTTATAAAATCGAAAAATTAATATTTTCTCAAAATTCTTTTTGGACATTCTTCTCTACTGTCATATCCATTTTTTATAATTTTTCCAGAATCTCGAAATTATTTTAAGTCCTTCAAAATCACCATGCAAGTGGACTTAAGTGCAGTTGGCTAATCGCAGAAATGTTTTACACTAAAACGACCATAACTCCTAAACCGTAAATCTCCTCATGATGATCTACACATGCATAGAAACTATAAAACAATCTCTATCTATTCATGGTCAGTGGTTTTCAAATTTTAATAATTTTCATGGCCGAATATCCTGCAGAAAACAGATCAAGTGCAAGAATGCCCAAACTCAATTTCTACTACTTGATCTTAACACAATCACTACCTATAACCATCATAAACACAAGTACTTCTCAAGATCCACCCACATGAACCTTATATGCTCTATATAGTACCACATACATGGATTACAACTCAACATCTCAAGTCTTTAGCAAGAACATAATCAATACAAACTCAAACAAACACAATCCTTTGGATCTTAACACTACAACAAACATAACTCTTAAATTCAACCATAAAACCTTAAAAGGTTGAAAGTTATACCTTCTTGGATACTAGGAAGGTTAGTGCTAGGATGATTGAGGCTTGGTTTGCTTAGAAAACACTTAGAAGGGCTAGATCCTTAAGAAACAAAACAAAGAAACAAGTTAAAATTTCGGAGTTACCTTTCAGCACCTCATTCAAACATTTTTATAAAATTGAAAACAAATAATTTGAGGCTGAAATTTGGTACGAAGCTTACCCATGATATAGAAAATCTATGGTAAAAATTTCATGATATTTGAATGAGTATATTTTGAGTTATGAATTTTTCTTTCTCCCTTGCTCAGAAAATCCGAACTGCTGGAATGAAAAATGGGAGAGCTTTAAGTGAGGGAAAAGGGGTTGTTTTCTTTTGTGGCTAAAGTGTGGGAGTGTATAATGAATATATGGGATGTATGCAGCAGATTTGACAATAATTTGGCAAAGGTATGGGTTGGTTTGATTGTGTGGTGAAGTGAGAAAAGGGAGAAGTATGGCTTGTGTACTTGTTTGTCTCCCATCACTATTCAACACTATTACACTAACTATTCTAGTTAGCTTCTAATCATCTAGTTACACTCCTAACTACTAGTTAGGACTTGGTTATGCATGGCCAACTTGCATGGGATTTAATTTCTCATTCGTTTATTTATCGTAAACGCAATCGTCGTTCCATTCCGATAGTTTCCACGTATAACGACTTGTTTCGTAGCGATTTCTTTTATCGCTTATAATCCTATAACCAATTCCATTCCTTCTCTTGATCATAGAAATACCTTGATATATTATTTATTTCACGTAGTATTCCCGGTTCTACGCCATTCTTTACGGATACGAAAACACGTAGTATAATTGTGAATCTTCGAATTCCGTCGGCTTTTACATTCACTTATTTTCCTCGATAAACAAGAATATGATCTCGGATTCTCAAAATTCCACTATTCATTTAATGATGATCCCCATACGTATTACTTAATTAGCTCAAGTTACTATTCACAGAAGTTTTAAAATATTACAAAAATCAGGGTTCTTACAGGTTGTTTGCCAGAGAATGCTACCTGGGATGATTTGGATGAAATAAGGGCAAAGTTTCCTGATTTTCTCGGCGAGGTCGCGGCTCTTCAAAAAAGAGGCAATTAACGAGATGAGACGGGGAAAGATACTAATCGCTTCTGATTTATGCTTTGACGTTACGGTGTCGTTTTGATGAAGATTACGGTGTCGTTTTGATGAAGATAGGTCCCTGTTGTTTAGGAGTAATTAAAGGAAAGTTGTAGTATTAGCTGAGACGACGTAAATTTAAATACTCTTTATTTCCTTCATTTTAATATGTTGTAAGGGGACAATTAGTTGTGATTCTTAACATATAAAAAGGACTATATCAGACTTGGTGGGTAAGCAATAAAATAAACAAATTTTTTTTTCTAATTTCTCTTTCTTCTTTGTTCTACAAACAAGTAAAATCTTTTTCTCACGTGACAAACTTTGTAAAACAGAAGCTTGTAAACAGAGCAGTTGTTTTTTGTCTCGATACCCATATGTATTATATACCCTATAATCTATACCCTCGTTTGGAATTACAGTTTGCAATGAATTACAGTTTTTTATTTTTTATTTTAAATTTAAATATATCACTTGTAATTTATGATAATAAAAAGTGGGTCATTGTAACTTTAAATTTATTTTAAAAGCAGTGCTATGTAACCGGCAAATTCGTTCCCAAAACTTGTCCCGAATGATGTGACGAGACATTTATTCTATTTTAATTTGTGGACACATGAAAATACGAATTGTTACCAAATATTTACCTTCCATATTCGAATTTGAGAACAATTTTGGGACTAAGAGCATTTTTCTTGAACATCTCAAAGCCCGCAGCACTACCTAATATTCTACTTCCTGCGTGGGACGCATTTAGTATGCTTGATTCAAAATTCTGATAACATTGTCCCAACTAATAACGGTTGTCGTTTATTCTATAGTGCAATTGTGTGTGTAAATAATTTTGATATGAATTATGAAAAGAACTTCCCAATACACATTGCAATGATATTATAGCAGATAGATAGCAGTACCCTCCATTCCCAAACATCTTCACCTCTTAGTTTATTGATTTACCGGTTATCCTATACCCGCAGTTGGATCGTACAACAAGAAACCAGTCTTCTCTCTCTCTTTCTGTACATACTTTACAGACTATAAAGACTCCATTTAACACGAGGTTCATTGCCTAAGGCTGGGACTTGAAAAACTGCCTTTCCACAACCATTGGCAATGTGCAACTAGCTTGTGAAGAGTGCAACATAGTGCTATAATGACAATGTAAAAACTTGATGACCATAACAGAGATCTCCTTTGTACTTCATCAGGGAGATATAACAAAAGAATCTGATGATTTAATTAGCTATTAACAATTTGGTTTTATGATCTTCTTCCACTTTTTTGCCTCTTCTCTTCAAGTCCCGCGCCTTCGTTTAACATATCAACAGCATCCTGATGCATGTCTAACTTGGCAAGGGCAACTGACTGCATATAAAAAGCCGTTGGCCAGTCTGGATAGACACATTGTGCTTGCATTGCATCTCGGAGGGCAGCATCAGGCTGATCACATAGGAGATTGCACAAACTTCTACGTGCAAAGACAGTCGGGGACACCATGGTTCCTACATCTATGAACTGCAAAGGAGATTCAAATTAACAGCATAAGATTGGCACATCTTTGGTTGTTCTAATAATTTGTTGTATTGATGAATAAGTGAAATTACGGACATAATAATGGGTAAATGCATTCCGATTCTGTTAAATTTAACCTAATTATGTGCGTACCTGCCCACTAAATTAACACTTCTGTTTAAGTCATCTACCAGTGGACAATTACTTGGGAGAGTAAGCACAGAGATACAGGAATACATGATTGTTAAGCAAAAGATTTAAGTGTAAACCATTAATGACCGTGCATGTTGGCAATTTGTATTTAGAGACATATAACAGCATGTTTCCAGCAAAAGTGAAGAACATTTGAAACACAAAATAAACATAAAACAGACCTGGGAATAACAATCAATTGCAGTTTTGAAATCTTTATCACGGAAAGCAAAATCACCGCGCTTTCTTGCCTCGAGCATATCTCTCATTTGTTGAGTCCATTCTTGGAATGATAACTAGAACAAAGAGACAATTGTAATTAGTACAAGTGCAACGACAGAATATATCAAATACTATCACCTATCACCCGAGTACCTCATTAGTTCCTTCATCATCGCGGTAGTGTGTCATAACTAAGATCTGATGAATTGCTGTTAGGTCCTTCCGTGAGCATGCCTCGCCAAGTGGTGAAAGGGGACGCTGAGGGGTAGGTGGGGCATCTGTGTGCTTTGAGATACCAAGCATGACATAGGATGGAACCTGTAACCCATAATGGTAATTGTATTCTTGAGATTCCAACATTTATTATAGCTTTGCTACATTCTAAATTTTGATATAAAGGAAAGGGACAGGAAAGGAATTGTGTTGCTGCACTCGGAAGAGCATTACCGATAAAAAAAATTATAAATGAGTTCATGCAAGAAGCAGTTAACTTTTCTTATCAACCTCTCCAGATGACTTCAAACAGAAAACAACTCTCGAAATTCAACAACAAAGCATGGCGGTACATTAACCATCAAAACACTAATTATTTACTTTTCTGTTCATTTGCAGCTTTTAGGTATATTATAACTGCCCATACATATTGTAGATCTCCTATCAAAATTAATAGAGTTGACGGTAAGATAAAGTTTATATCCCTTTTCCCATAAGGTTATATAGAACCTCTTGAGCTTTCAATAATCTTTATTTAAGTTAACTCGATACTTATTTGAGCAATGACAAAATTTGTTTGCTAAGTTTTTAACAATGTCGCTTTGCTTGAAGATATTTATACTGGTTTAATGGGACATCATTAACTGATTGCGGATGATAATATATATATATATATATAAAAATTCAGAAAACATGTACAGATTCTGCCAAAAAAACAGAAGTTTCTTACATCCATTCCCGTTTGAAGAGGCAGAAGTGTTGCCAATAGGTCCTTTGCAGTAGGCCGATCCTTAGGTTCATATTGCAAACATTTAGAGGCAATATCAACTACTATTGTAGCTTCCTCCATTGAAAACTTCCCTTCCAAATGTGAATCGATAAGAAGAAGAATATTTTTACTTCGTATCATATCAAGGGCCTGCATGTAATTAGCTTATCTATCAAAATCAGAAACAGTTTAAAGCTATTCATAATTTCGAACTATCACCAGTCATCATTTAAAATTGCACCATAAGCAAACCTAATCCAAATATTTTGAAACTTGCGAGGAAAAAATCTTTTAGATTTTAAACATGTGTTTGTGTGTGCATGCGAATGTGTGTGCCTGTGCACACGTGTGTGACCACACACACAACATGCACAGGAACACAAATGTACAAGTGTTTCCATATATTACATATATCCAACTATATGATGGACCAGTGGTATCAATACAACCATCAACAAGACACTGACACTGGCATAAAGCTAGTGCCTCATCAGGCTGAGAACTATAAATCAACAAAATTTAAAAAAAAAAATCTCAGCTTATAAACAAAAAATATACTTTCACCTGAATAGACATTTAAGTAACAGCTTACGCCTTACATGATTTGGAGGGATGTGCTTTCCACTTAACAGGTCCAAGAGAATGGTTCCGAAGCTGAATATGACACTTTCAGGTGTGACTCTTCCTACAAAGAAAGTATATTTGAAAAAAAAATATTACAGCATGACCAAAGCTAATGCGAAAATACATATAGTCATTTCTATATTATGACACTATGAATCGGTTCTACAGCTAAAGTAGAGAACCAAATCTAGAAAACACCACTCCAATGCATATTTATAGTTGAATGGAAAAATGCATAGATGTTAGATGGAATATCGTTCAAGAAAGTTGAACATCTATTTATCTCCTAATTTCCTTTTTTAAGTGACTAGAACCAAAAACTAAAAAGATTAGTTTTAGTGCTTATCACAGAGAAGTATTCACCGTTTCTCAAGTACTCTGGAGGTGTGTATGCTAAGTTTGTGCTATAGCTTTTCCCATCCCTACTATTTCTCATCAGACCAAAACATGAGAGTCGAGGATCTCCATCCTAAAAGATACGCAAAACTATTAGCCGTTATTAAATAAAAAGGAGGAAGTAGAAGATTAAACTGTGCAGATGCCCAAATGTTAATACTAAAACTTGATGCTTTGATATGTAGACAACCAAACAAACCTGATCAAAAAGAACCCTATAAGCATTCAAGTCATGATAGAGTGAATGACCTTCATTGCGACAATAATCTAAGGCTTCAGCAATATAAAATGCAACCCTTAAGCGCATGGCCCATTCAATGGTTTGATTTTCCCCTGTCATAAATATAAAATTCGTCAAACAATTTGAAGGAAAAAGTTTCAATTAGAGAGGAGCATGTATGAAAGTAGAAGATGGTACAAAAAAGCTCGACTGAAATATATGACACTACAAGTAAGAAAATTCACTGATTTCCAAATCGTGTCCACTGTCTAGTCCACTGCACATAAATTAATTATGTAATTTAAAATCTGGTAATAAGAGAATATTGGATTGAGCCTACACAGTATTTATATATAGAACAAATTCTTACAATCTGTCCTTGCAAGTTAATAAATTATACTTCATAAAACAATGGACTAATTTACAGTTTAATGTTGTGAAATTGTGTTTGGTTAAGATGATTAAAATGGGAGGGAATGGAATGAGATTTTAAGTATAAAATGGGTAAATATTCAAAATTTTCATTCTGTCTTCCATTTTTTTTTGACTAATTTGGCTTATATGCCTTACAATTGAGTATCTGTTCTAACAAATCTCGGGGGTGAGCGAGAATCGAAGTAACCACTTGAGCTATCTCATCGCGCTCTTCTATCTTCCATTTCATTCATAACAACCTACACTAAAAATTCAAGCACCCTAATTTCAGAAGGTATGTTCCCTTCCTCCCATTTTCTTCACAATTTTTATCATAACAAATTTGCACTCCCCATTTTTTTCCAAATCTGCCCCCCAATCTTCATTAGTTTACTTCAATTTTATTCCATTCCAGTCCATTCACCCCAATCAAACACAGCATAATATAGAACCTGCTTAGTACATTTTTTTAAACCTGGACCTGCTTATTACATTGTCCAATAAAAATGCGCAAATAGAGAGTTTCCACCTAATGCATGGTACATTTGCATATTTTCTAAACCAAACATTTGATAGGTAAAGGCACACAGAAATATGCTTAACTTGATATATGAAGAGAATAAACAAAGCCATTTATGCAAAAATAATCTTTAGAGAGCTATTAATCAAATACATACAGTGAAACAAATGCATAGCAAGGGTGTCATTAGGCATGTACTCAGCAACAAGTAATCTCTCATCTCCATCACAGCAATAACCAATCAAATTAGCAAGCCTCCGAAACCGCAACTTTCCAACACCCTTTGCTTCCTCCTAAACACACAATCAATCCAATCATACCATCAAACACAATTCACAAAAAAAAATCACAATTCACTAAATTATAAACATTACATACAGCAAATTGCTTAGGATCAGGCCAAGCCACTTTAGAGAACTTCTTAACAGCAATCCAACGACTATCTTGAAGTTGACCTTTATAAACAAGATTAGGGGCTTTTTCACCACTCTCAGATACTATAAACTCAGAGCTAAAATTCTTAGTAGCAGCTTTAAGGTCTAAAAATGAAAACTTTGAAAAGGGTGGGACTCCGGTGGCCGGAACCACCGTTTCTCCGCCGGAAAATGGTGGATTCCGGTGATGGGGTTGCTGATTATGAATCTTTTGATCTTTTTCTTGATGGGTTTCAGCTGACAAAGATGATTGCCAGCAACCCATGATAAAAAGTCACTTTTTTTTCTTGAAAACTATTACAAAATTGACTAATTTGAGCAGAAAAAAGAGGAATTAGCAAATGGGTATGACCAAAATTAGATCTTTTTGGGATTTATATACTTACATAAGTTGTATGTATGCGTATGATTTACTTGCAGGGATAAATGGTAGCTAGTTGTTGGTGGGCTAACTGTATTTACTATTTATATAGAAAATAATATAGACTTACAATTAGTTTATTGTTAGTGGTGTGTCATGAAAATTTTATAGTTATTTAAAGGGTGATAGATAAATTATTCAAAGCTTTTTTAATTTCTGCATTTGAAGTTTCCTACGTTCAGATTTTAGCATCTTTGTGAAGTGGTTTGGTAGGCGGAAAACAATGGAATGTAAAGATAACATAGCCACAACATTCTTCACTTATTTTATTCAGACTTATCATTTTAGTTATTAAAACAAACAAAACATGATCAATGCAATTTCTTTAACGTGCATAACATAATTTCATGTTTGACAACAATATGTTTTAATTATACTCGTAAGAATTTGAAAAAATAAGTTGTTTTTGCGATGATTTGAATAAAATATATTGTGCATAATATGATTTCATAACAAAATATACGTGAATATTTTATTTTACTCGTGATAATTTGAAAAGAGAGATTATTTTTGCGATGACTCGAATTTAAAAATATAAATTATTTTTGCGATGATTTGGATAAAAAATAATGTGCATAATAATATTCGAGAAAAAAATATATGTGAATTTTGATTGTACTCAATAAAAATTTGAGAACAGATATTATTTTTATAATGACTCGAATTTAAAATTTGAGAAAAGAAGTAAGAACATATACAGTATAAAATTATTGTAATGTGAGGCGACTATGATGTGCCCAACATGGGCATAAAATTGGGTTGTAACTTTATTTATTTTATGTTAATTTTAACCTAACCTGAGTTGGAACTTAGAAGGTTGTATTGAAAGCTTTTGTAGGTGAAATGCTTAATTTTAGATACATTTTCCAGAGCAATATTCGTCTTGGTGATTTGACAGATAAGACATGTTGTGCAATGTTTGAACAGATGTCAATCCTACTAATCACTGAGTAATCTTAAGGGAGTCAATTTGATTCATGTTATATTGTTATGTCCACAAGTTGTAACCATTTTCAAGAATTTTTATATTCTCTACCCTTGCTGGATCTCAGTGTAATATAATCCCAATTTAACTATAATATTAACATTTCCCCACCTGCTATTTTGTTCTATGCTAAAAATTCTCTAAGACTACGTTAATTATAAAACAAACATATAACTGTCAATTGGCTGATAACTCCGGGTAGCGGGGCTGCTCCTTCGACGACGCTCTGATCCTTCGCCGCAGTAGAGGTGTAGTTGTGGTTGGGTTCCTACAAAACAACACCGGAAGGTGGGTTGGAGTCCCGCGGCGCCTCCGGCGTGAGAGTAAGAACTAGTTTCTGAGGAAGATGAAGATAGATATGAATGTAAGGTGGCTGTGTGTGTATATGAGTGTGAAAGAATGATTAACCCCAAAACCTCACCTCCTTGGGCTATTTATAGGCCAAGGGTAGGGTTTTGGGGTTAGTACCTTTAGATCATAGCCATCGGTTCTGGGAGCGGAGGACACCTGGCTGGAGTAGATGCTTTACACGTGTCAGCGCGGGATTGGCCGAGAAATGTTCTGGGGATCCTCTGACACGTGCCCTGATTATTCCCATGATTGATGTGTGACAGTTATCCCCATCACGTGCCTGGGCCAACGTCTCACATGTTGGGATTTACCAAGGTTAGGTTTGCGGGACTGCGCCGGTTAGGAGCTGTAGTGTTCGGGACTACTCCTCCTAGGAGCTGCGTGGAGTTAGGAGCTTAGGAGTAGTCCTCCCAGGAGCTGTATGGAGTTGAAGGCCTAGGAGTAGTCCTCCCAGGAGCTATATGGAGTTAGGAGCTTAGGAGTAGTACTCCCAGGAGCTGTATGGAATTGAAGGCCTATGAGTAGCCTTCCCGGGAGCTATATGTACTATCATGTGCCCCCCACTCCCTTATGCAGATTTTCTGGATAGAGGAGTGAATTTGGGTATGTTTGTAGAACATGAGCTTTTGATTGTTTTGTTGAAAGAACTTGAGTTTTTCCTGCCCCCCAGTCCGGATTGCGCTGAGTTCGGCGAATCAGGAATAAGGTGGTTGTCTTTAGCAGGAGTTGAGCTTTTCTTGCCCCCAGTCCGGATTGCGTTGAGTTCGGCGAATCAGGACTAGGGTGGTTGTCCTTAGCAGGAGTTGAGCTTTTCTTGCCCCCAGTCCGGATTGCGCTGAGTTCGGCGAATCAGGACTAAGGTGGTTGTCCTTAGCAGGAGTTGAGCTTTTCTTACCCCCAGTCCGGAGTGCGCTGAGTTCAGCGAATCAGGACTAGGGTGGTTGTCCGTAGCAGGAGTTGACCTTTTCTTGCCCCCCAGTCCGGATTGCGCTGAGTTCGGCGAATCAGGACTAAGGTGGTTGTCCTTAGCAGGAGTTGAGCTTTTCTTGCCCCCCCGAGTCCGGATTGCGCTGAGTTCGGCGAATCAGGACTAGGGTGGTTGTCCTTAGCAGGAGTTGAGCTTTTCTTGCCCCCAGTCCGGATTGCGCTGAGTTCGGCGAATCAGGACTAAGGTGGTTGTCCTTAGCAGGAGTTGAGCTTTTCTTGCCCCCAGTCCGAATTGCGATGAGTTCAGCGAATCAGGACTAAGGTGGTTGTCCTTAGCAGGAGTTGAGGTTTTCTTGCCCCAAGTCCGGAGTGCGCTGAGTTCGGCGAATCAGGACTAAGGTGGTTGTCCTTAGCAGGAGTTGAGCTTTTCTTGCCCCTAGTACGGATTGCGATGAGTTCGGCGAATCAGGACTAAGGTGGTTGTCCTTAGTAGGAGTTGAGGTTTTCTTGCCCCCAGTCCGGATTGCGCTGAGTTCGGCGAATCAGGACTAAGGTGGTTGTCCTTAGCAGGAGTTGAGCTTTTATTGCCCCCAGTCCGGATTGATATGAGCGAAGGAGTCCGGACTTGGAGGTCGAAACGGTTTTGGGGAGTTTCCCCCCAATTATTTGAATTATTACAGCTGTTATAGATGTGGAGAGACGTGCCGTAATTATGATAAGCATTAAATACTGCGAGGGATGAGTGGTTGGGATTATGCCACGTGGCGTGGCGATTAGGTTTTTTACCATGCCTATAAAAGGCAGTCCCTCCCCTCTTTCTTGTTTTTTATCTTCTTTATCTTTTCTCTTGCTCTTGCTTCCCTTTTCTTCTCCATTTCTTTTTCCGGCGGTGGTTCTCGGAGAAGCTCCAGGTTCTCTTGCTGTTTGCTTGGCCGTCCTCAACTTCTCCGTTATCTCTACTTTATAAGCTTTTTCCCCTGCTTTTCTGCTTTTTGTTCCATTCTTTGAGTTTGCTGCTCTATTGAATTCTTTCTTTGTGCTATTGTGGTCAGTTTTTATTGGATGTTCTTGTATGTATATGTATATATGTGTGTTTTTGTCTATATTTTGGTGTTTGATTCTGTTTTGATAGTGTTTCTGGAATTTGGGTTTTATGTTAGGGTCCGGAATTTGATACCTAGTCCGGACTAATAGGCTAGGTTTTGGAGTTTGTAATTGGTTGCTGTCTTTGTGTTACTGTGTCGTCTGAGTTCGGAATAATAGGCTAGGTTTGGTTGTTTAGCTTCGGGGTTTTTGCAGTCCGGAGCACCTGTTTAGTGCTATATTTTTGATTGGGTCTCCGGACTGTTGCTTTTAACTTGTAATAAAAATGAATCATAGGGTAGTCCGGACCATGTAGCTTTCAAGATAAATAACCTGTAGGATTTTAGACTAACCTTTGTCGCTTGTTTTAGGTTTATGGTTCGGACTAAAGCTCTTGCCAAGGCCTATATAACTTGCTATCCGGGGCCGTCTAGTTCGGATTCTGAGTCTTCTTGTTATTCTGAACGAGTTGAGATGGGGAAGAAAGCTTCTACTTCGGACTCCGAGGCCATAACGAAGCTTTCGGTTGCTAAGATCTCTTCCAGGAAGGTACCATGTAGTCCGGAGGGGCTCTGGGTTGAGAATCTCGGATATTTTGTGACGAAGAGTGAGGAGATTGAGGATAGCTTTTATTATAGGAGCATTAGGTCCGGCTATGCTAGGCAGCAAAATGCTGGTCCGGGGCCCTACGATAGGGAAGCGTTTGATAGGAAGTTTGCGAATAGCATAGTGACTAAGGAGCACTATGAGCTAAAGGATGAATATGCTGGGTTAGAGTTTGAAGCTCAGGATTCTGCGGTCCGGGCTGCTTTTCAGTTGGATCGCCGGATTGAGTGGAGGTGGCCGACTCCGGATGAGAGGGCTCATCACAGGCCGGCTGATGGCTTCGTTCCAGTGTGGCTTGAGCATCTCCGGTCTGGATGGAATCCACAATGGCATCTGTTTCTAAAACATTTGTGCAAGTACGTATACAAGATTTCTCCGATGCAGATAACGCCTAATGGTATAAAGTGGATGATTTGGTTCATTGCTACTTGCAATGAATTTAAAGTTCAGCCCACGTTTAAGCTATGGCATCACATCTTTCACTTGGTCCGGTCCAGCCAATTCCCTTTGTACGAACTTCGGTTTCGGGCTCCGGAGTGCGGCTACGGTGGTTCTTACAGGCCTGTTATTCAGCAATCTTCGCTGAAGTATTGGAATGGGGAGTTGATCATGCTCCGGGGCTTGGATTTATACTATCTCCCCCATATGGCTTCCGAAGGGGTCTGGACTCGTTTCCGCAGGGATGTGCTCCGGGGTGATGCCATCCGGTTAATTTTTGCCTTTTGTGAATCTCTGGGTTTCCAAATGACCCGAGATACTTTTATGAATCACAGAAGTTTGCATAGGCTAGGCTGTAAGTAGTTTTGCTTCCTGTCCGGACCTTTCATATGTTTCTTATCTGCTTCCATTTGCTTTTGTTTGTTGTTTTTGACTTGTGTTTTTTCTTTATTTCTTGCAAGTTTGCCACACTACAATCCGGACATGTCTTCCTCTGCATACAGTGATGCTTTGAAAGGTCTGGGCAAGGCCTTCAAGTTGCCCAAGAAGAATGCTGCTGCTGGGTCCGGATCTAATACCTCGGCGGAGGAGGGATCCCAGAGCAATGCGGTTCCAAATCTGGAACCTGAAGTTGCTGTGAATCCTGCTGGTCCGGAGCTGGATGCTGAAGTTGAGTTTGGGGATGAGTTTGCTAACCTGGAGGACCTTGGTCCTTTAGGCGAGGCTCCGGGTGGAGAATCTGTGAAGAAGAGAAAGAGGCTCCATACCCTTGGGAGTAAGCCTCCCCGGGCCGAAAACTTTGAAGCTGGTTCCGGGTCCGGTGCTGGCAAGGGGAAGAATGTTGAAGGAGAGAGTCCGGATGAAGGTGGTCCGGGGCTGGAGGAAAAAGTAGCTCGCTTCATGGCTGGAATTCCTACTCAAACTGAGTGGAGGAGGATGAATGAGTCCGGATTCGATGCGACTATGAAGGAGTGTTCCCGGCTCTGGGGTCAGGTACTCCTGCTTTCTGTTATTGCTTGTTGCTTTGATTTGCTTTAGATTTTTTTTTTATGTTTCTCTGTTTTTTGCAGCTTGGTGGGTATATGGCCGGTTCAGCCTCTCTTGCCTATAATGAGCTCAAAGGATTCCGGACTGCTGTTGCCGATAAGGATGCTGAGATTAGCCGGCTCCGCGATCAGATAATTGTGAAAGACAATTCTCTATCCGGACTGAACAAGCACCTGAATGAAGTAACCATCCGGGCCGAAAATGCTGAAAAGGAGGTTTCTGACTTGAAATCTGAGTTAGCTGAGCTCCGGAGACAGATGTCCGCTGTGCGTCCGGAGTCTGAAGTTATAGCTGAATTTAAAAGATCTGAGGAGTACGATAGGGCCCTTGCCAAAGCTGGTGCTCCGGAGATAGCTCGCTGCTGGCTGGTGGCTGAACGACATATCAAGACCAATCCGGAGGCCGATTGGGATAGCTTTGTTACTGAATTCATCAAGGCGAAAGAGGACTTTGAGCTGGGGCTAGGGGATCCGGAGCCGTTTGACGGGCCCTGCCCTAGCTTCCTACCTCGTAGTGCTCCGGAGTCTTGAATTTGTAATTTTGATTTATAACTCTGCTGCTGATTTGAGACTTGATAAATTTGGTGTTTGTAATATGTACTTTGCTCCGGGGTCGTTTGGGTCCGGCAACTCTTGATTTTTTGCTATTGTTTAGCTTTATTTTTGTTGCTTGTTTTTTGCCTTAGAATATTTTTCCAAGTAAAATTTATTGCACTAGTCCTGACTAATAGCTTGTCTGGACTAATGTTTTCTTTTAGCTAGAAAATTCAATCCAGGTAAAATTGGTTGCTCTAGTCCTGACTAGTAGATTGTCCGGACTAGTGGTGGCTTTTAGTTAGAAAATTAATTCTAAGTAAAAATGGTTGCTCTAGTCCTGACTAGCAGCTTGTCCGGACTAGTGGTTGCTTAGAAATTAATTCTAAGTAAAAAATGTTTGCTCTAGTCCTGACTAGTAGCCTGTCCGGACTAGTGGTGGCTTAGGAATTAATTCTAAGTAAAAAATGTTTGCTCTAGTCCTGACTAGTAGCTTGTCCGGACTAGTGGTGGCTTAGAAGATTAATTCTAAGTAAAGATTGGTTGCTCTAGTCCTGACTAATAGCTTGTCCGGACTAGTGGCTGCTTTTAGTTAGAAAATTAATTCTAAGTAAAGATTGGTTGCTCTAGTCCTGACTAATAGCTTGTCCGGACTAGTGGCTGCTTTTAGTTAGAAAATTAATTCTAAGTAAAGATTGGTTGCTCTAGTCCTGACTAATAGCTTGTCCGGACTAGTGGCTGCTTTTAGTTAGAAAATTAATTCTAAGTAAAGATTGGTTGCTCTAGTCCTGACCAATAGCTTGTCCGGACTAGTGGTTGCTTTTCGAAAAATATGCAGAGTAAAGAAAAAGCTTTTCATTGATCATTCATACAAGATAGAAGGAGAAACAGATTGGTTGCTTGCCATATTGGCTACAAGTTGTTTGGTTGCTTTGTTTGTTTTACTACTGGTAGAATTTCCTTAGCCTTATTCCATGCCAAGTGTTTGGGACTTCTGAGCCGTCCATGTTCAGGAGCTTGTAGGTTCCTGGCCTGAGGACTTCTTTGATCTTGTATGGTCCTTCCCATTGGGCATTAGCTTTCCGGTGTTTGTGGGATCTGATGCTTCCGTGTCTCGAAGAACTAAGTCTCCAACTTGGAAGTTTTTGACTCTTGACTTTTTGCTGAAGTGCTCTCTTGTTTTCTCCTTGTATTTTTCTATCATTTCCACAGCTTGGTCACAGACCTCATCAATTAGCTCCATATTTGTTCTGAGTCCTTCTTCATTTGCTTCTTCTTCAAAGTTTATTACTCTGTGAGAAGGAGAGCCCACTTCAACAGGAAGCATTGCTTTTGTTCCATAAGCTAGTTTGAATGGAGTTTCTCCGGTGCTTGTCCTTGGGCTTGTCCTATAGGACCAAAGTACGCTTGGTAGTTCTTCTGGCCACTTGCTTTTGCTTTCTTTGAGTCTTTTCTCGATACCTCGGAGCAGGATTCTGTTGGTTACTTCTACTTGGCCATTTCCTTGGGGATATGCCACTGATGATTTTTTGTGCTTGATCCCGCGCTCTTGGAGGTAGGACTCGAACTCTGATCCAATGAATTGGGGCCCATTGTCTGATACTAGGACTCGCGGTATTCCGAACCTCATCAAAATGGTGTCCATAAATTTTATGTAGTCTTGCTGATTGATTGTCCTCATTGCTTTTGCTTCAACCCATTTTGTCATGTAGTCAATAGAGACTAGTAGGTACCTGAGATCTCCTTTTGCTCGAGGGAAGGGTCCCATAATATCAATACCCCAAACAGTGAAGAGGATAGGTGACAGGACTGACGATGGTAGAACTGGGCTTATCCTTGACACATTGCTGAAGAACTGGCATTCCTTGCACTTCTTGACGAATTATATTGCATCCTGATGAATGGTTGGCCAGTAGTAGCCTTGTCTTATAATCTTATGAGCTAGGGCCTTCGCAGACATGTGGTCTCCGCATATCCCTTCATGCACTTCTGCCAAACAGTACTTTGCTTCTTCTGGGCCAATGTATTTCAGGATAGGAGATGAGAAGGTCCTGCGGTAGAGTATCCCTTCTTCGATGAAGAACTTGGCTACCTTTGCTTTCAATCTTTGAGCTTTTCCTTTGTCTTCTGGGAGCTCATCTTTGTCCAAGTAGTTTATGAAGGGGGTCATCCAATTTTGAGTGCTTTCTATTTTCAAGACCTCTCCGGATTCAATGGATGGTTTGTGGAGTTCTTCGAAGTAGACTGAGCAGTCTAGATCTGACGAATTCCGGACTAATTTGGATAGGATATCCGCTTCTTTATTTTCTTCTCGGCATATCTGAAGGACTTGGTGGCTTGGAATTGAAGCTAAGTAGCTCTGAACCAGTGCTTGGTACTTCGCCAGAGTAGGGTCCTTTGCTATGTATTCACCATTTGTCTACTTGACCACTATCTGGGAGTCGCTGTAGATTTTTAAGTCCTGGACCCTTAGAGTCCGGGAGAGCTTTAGTTCTGCGATCAACGCCTCATATTCTGCTTGATTGTTTGTTGCTGGGAAGCTGAAAGATATAGCTGTCTGAATCTTGAATCCTTCTGGACTCTTGAGTATGAGTCCGGCTCCTGACCTCTCGCTTGTTGAAGAACCATCTACCTTTAAGGTCCAGGCTCCCGGACTCATTTTCTTTTTTGGCACCTGATCCATGTCCATTGGTTCTGAGTCTTCTTCTGGGAAGTTGCATTCGATTATGAAATCTGCAAGAGCTTGAGCTTTGATTGCAGTCCTGGGAATGAAGCTTAGGTTGAACTGGTTCAATTCCACAGCCCAATTGACAAGTCTTCCCGAGATATCTGGCTTGTGGATTATTTTCCTTAGTGGTTGATTTATTACTACTCTGATTTTCCTCCCTTGGAAGTAGTACCTGAGTTTCCTTGAGGTTGTAACCAAAGCAAAGGCAAACTTCTCCAATCTTGGGTATCTTGTTTCTGCATCTTTTAAGACTTGGCTTACATAGTAGACTGGTTGCTGTGTTCCGTTCTCCTCCCTGATTAGTGCAGCTCCTACTGTTTGTGCTCCTGCTGACAAGTATAAGTAGAGAGGCTCTCCTGGCTTAGCTTTAGTTAGGACTGGTGGCTGAGAGAGGTAGGACTTAATTTCCTCGAATGCTTTTTGGCACTCTGGGTTCCAGTTTACCTCTTTCTTGTTTGTTGCTCCTTTGAGTAAATCAAAGAAAGGTAGGCACCTCTCTTCTAGTTTTGAGACAAATCTCCTAAGTGCTGCTAGTGATCCTGCTAGCTTCTGTACATCTTTTTGGGTCCTGGGAGCTTTCATCTCCTGGATTGCTTTTATTTTCTCCGGAGTGGCTTCTATGCCTCTGTTGCTGATCATGAATCCTAGGAACTTGCCTGCTCCTACTCCGAAGGTGCATTTCTCCGGATTTAGCTTGAGCTGGTTCTTCCCTAGGTTTTCAAAGCATTCCTTCAGATCTTTCACATGCCCTGGTATAGTTGTTGATTTGGAAATCATGTCATCGACAACACTCCAAATTCCTCCCAATCTGGGACGTGAATATCTTGTTCATTGCTCTTTGGTAAGTGGATCCTGCGCTGGTAAGCCCGAAAGGTAGCATCACATAAGCGTAGACTGCTTTGTGAGTTATGAATGCTGTTTTAGGAATGTCCTTCGGGTTCATCTTTATATGGTTGTATCCGGAGAAGACATCCATGAAATTTAGCATGACATGTCCTGAGGTGGCATCTATCAGTTGATAAATGTTTGGAAGAGGATACGGGTCCTTCGGGCATGCGTCATTTAGGTCAGTGTAGTCCACACACATTCTCCATTTGTCGTTGGACTTCTTAACCATGACCACATTAGCTAGCCACTCCGGATATTTGATTTCTTTGATGATTCCTGCTTTGAGTAGCTTTTCTACTTCTTCGTCAATGGCTTTTTGCCTCTCCGGAGCAAAGTTTCTTCTCTTCTATTTTACTGGTTTCCTGTTGGGGTTGACATCCAAGCTGTGCATTGCTATGGACTCATGTAGTCCTGGCATATCCCTTGGACTCCAGGCAAAAACATCTCTGTACTCCCGGAGCAGGGATACTAATCTCTCCTTGAAGGACTCCTCGAGTCCTGACCCAACCTTCACTTTTTTGCTAGAATTGTGTTCATCTACTTCGACTTCTTCTGTTTCGACTGCGGCCTCGATTTTTGCTTGTTCTTTGTTTGAAACCATTTGATGAATTCGGGCTTCAGAGTTCTTCTTCATATAGGTGTTTGCTTGTTCAGGTTCTTTGGTTGCTTGCATGGTAGAACGAGTTTGGTCTAGGACTCGACTTGTCTTGTCCAGTACCATGACTTGGTTGCTTGCCAGTTCTTCTGGACTTATTTTATTTGCTTCTTCCCTTGTTCGGAGTCGGTGCTTCTTCATGCTTTGTTGCTTGCGAAGGACCGTAGCCTTCCTCTTGTTATCTTGATGGGTTTTTGCCATAACTAACCCCTGGTTGTAGCATGTTTCAACAACTCCATAATCTCCTTTAATCTCTCCGACTCCTGTCGGGGTTGGGAATTTGATCTTGAGATGGGAGATTGAAGTTATTGCTTGCATCATGGTTAGAGCTGATCTGCCAATGATTCCGTTGTGTGAAGAAGGAGCGTTGATCACATAAAATTTAATGACATGAGTCACTTGGTTAGGAGCAGATCCAAAAATGACTGGCAGATATAAAGTTCCTTGGATCGGGACTAAGTTATGGCCGAAGCCATAGAGTGGGTCCTCCCGACATTCATTTGAGCGGACGCTCCCTAATTGCATTCTATCCACTGTGTGCTTGAAGAGAATATTTACTGAGGAACCATTGTCAATGAGCATTCTTCTCACTTCATTGTCAAAGATGTCCAGAGTGACAACCAAAGCTGCATTGTGATGAGGGTTGACTCCTTCGCAGTCCTTACTACTGAAGGATATCACCAGGTCTAGGAGTGATTGGATTGAGAGCACTTCTTCACCGAAGTCCGGGCTCCTGGGTGGGGAGTAGGATCCGCCTAGGACCACATTGACTATATTCTTTCCTTTCTTCTGCGCTTCCCCTCTGCTGTTGTCCCGGACTAAGTACTTGTTCATATTCCCCTTTTTCACTTGATCCTCGATGAAGTACTTGAGTGATAAGCAGTTCTCGGTCTTGTGGCCGTGGGTCTCATGATAATCACACTGCCTATTGTAGGGCCTGCTCTCCGGAGGAGTTTGTATTGGCTTCGGAAGATAATAGAAAGGCTTATTTTTTACCTCTTTCAAGATTTCCTCCCGGGTCATGTTGAGAGGAGTCCAGTCCGGCTCCTGCTTCAGCTCCCGAGCTTGCTTCACGGGTCCTGGGTCGCTGTTCGACTCCTGCTTAGGACCAAGTCTTTGGAAAACCGGGTTGGCTTGTCTTTCTTTGCTTTGATTGCTTTGCTTGAATTTCTTGTCTTGATGGTAACCCCCTTTCGGTCGGTCATCAGTGTTTTTACTCCTGGACCCCCCATTTCGGGTCATCCTCATTGCCTGGAGCACATCTGTTTCCTTAATGAATCTGGCAGCCATGGAATAAGCTGCTGCCAGACTTTGCGGCTCCTTATTGATTAGCTCCACAATGTACCTCTCATTGTGCTCTGGGTCCAGGTTTCTTCTGAAAATGCTTAAAGCTTCCCTCTCATCCAGATTTGAAACTTTATTAATTGCTTCCTGGAACCGGCGTGTATGCAGAGAGGGACTCATTGTCATGCTGCCGGATCATCTCCAGGTGACACATGTGCATTTCGTGCGTTTTGTTTGCCCAAAATCTCCGAAGGAAGGAGGCTCGAAATTCCTTCTAAGAGTGGATGCTTAGTAGTATATCTGCGCTATCTGCTCAAAGTAGTTCAGGTGCTCCTCCGGGTCTCCTAGACCATCAAAGGAGTCAAAGTTGTAATGTTTCAAGTCCCGCTGCCGGGGGATAGCTTCTAAGGAGTGGCTGAAAGGAGTGAGTGTTTCTCCAATCTCCACTCCTGAGTCTCTGTCCATCTTCCTCTGCAATTCATAGACCATGTCCTTGAGGTCCTTCTGCTTCTCTTCTTCTTCATCATCAGAAATCAGCTCCGGAGTAGGGTCTCTCCGGGTTCTTTTGCTCTTAGAGTTGGCCAATAGCTTCTCTTCTTCTAATTGCATTCTCTTTTGGATCTTTAGCTCGAGCTTTGCTTCCTCTTCTCTCCTGATTTGCTCCCGGACTTCTTCCAACTTTTTCTGTTTAGTAGCTTCTGCTTCTTTCTTGCCTTGATCTTTTTTGCTCTTCTTTCCCTTCGCTCCAATGCAGTCGAACACAGACCTCTTTGATTGTTGGGAGTCCCCGGACTCCTCCGGCTCCTCCTCTAGTTCTGCCTCTTCTTGGAGCCCGGTCTGCTCCTGTCTGTATAGTCTGATTGCTTCTGCTAGTTCATCGCTTGTAAGGTTGGCCATGTGCTCTTTGGCTACCGGGACATTGGTGTACTTGTACTGATTGAGCTCTATGAGGGTCCTGGCATCCCTGGTGTTTATAATTCTTTCCATTATGGGAGTGTGTAGTGGTTGCTCCTGGAACGTTTCTCTCTCAGCTCCCGGGTCAAGGGCCTGGGAGTGGTCCGACTCTTGGACCTGAGCACTAGCAGATGGTCTTCCAGAGGTATTCTTTCCTGGTCTTGCCATTTCTCAACAATACCAACAATAAATAACAACAATAAGCCACAGAGAATATCGGTCTATGGTTGCTTTATGAAATTTGCAAAAACTACCCAGAATAACAACAAAAACTAACAAGTAGCTTCCTGGGAGCAGTTCAAACAATTTTATGGGACTATTCAACGATGAAGTACAACGCAAATACAATACTCAAACTAGAGCAATAATGATTAAAACTAACGATAGCTCACATAAACGTGACTTAACTAAACAAACTGGGCTCACACGAACGTGGCCTAAAATAACAAGCACACACAAACGTGGCTGAAATAAACAATATTCATGCTTATGGAAAAGGTTGGTTGCTTGGGGTTCTTATAAGTTTGAATAAATGGACTCTTTGAAGAGTTTGTTGATGAAGGTGAATCCAGGGGCACCGAGACCCAATGATGGAGCAACCCCTCCTTCTAGCGCCAAATGATAACTCCTGGTGGCGGGGCTGCTCCTTCGACGACGTCCTGGATCCTTCACCGCTGTAGAGGTGTAGCTGTTGTTGGGTTCCTACAAAACAACACCGGAAGGGGGGTTGGAGTCCCGCGGCGCCTCCGGCCTGAGAGTAAGAACTAGCTTTTGGGGAAGATGAAGATAGATATGAATGTAAGGTGGCTATGTATGTATATGAGTGTGAAAGAATGATTAACCCCAAAACCTCACCTCCTTGGGCTATTTATAGGCCAAGGGTAGGGTTTTGGGGTTAGTACCTTTAGATCATAGCCATCGGTTCTGGGAGCGGAGGACACCTGGCTAGAGTGGATGCTTTACACGTGTCAGCACGGGATTGGCCGAGAAATGTTCTGGGGATCCTCTGACACGTGCCCTGATTATTCTCATGATTGATGTGTGACAGTTGTCCCCATCACGTGCCTGGGCCAACGTCTCACGTGCTGGGATTTACCAATGTTAGGTTTGCGGGACTGCGCCGGTTAGGAGCAGTAGTGTTCGAGACTACTCCTCGTAGGAGCTGCGTGGAGTTAGGAGCTTAGGAGCAGTCCTCCCAGGAGCTGTATAGAGTTGAAGGCCTAGGAGTAGTCCTCCCAGAACCTATATGGAGTTAGGAGCTTAGGCGTAGTCCTCCCAAGAGCTGTATGGAATTGAAGGCCTAGGAGTAGCCTTCCCAGGAGCTATATGTACTATCACCTTTTATTTATATCCGTTTTTTTTCTGCCAATTTAGTTCTTGGGAAATTTTTCTTGAAAATATTTACAATGATCATGTTATGTGGTGATGCAAGTTTAAACTTAATCTACTTAATGCAGGGTAATATTCCTTTTGGATGCTTCTACGAATTTAGTTTTTATCTTCATATTAACTTTTTGTGCAATATACTTGTCTGGTAATGGTGTTTTAGGACAAAGATCATATATTTCGTACGATTGGAGAGATTGAGCCGGGAATGAATGGACTATTACTACTAATACATGTGTTGTTTTTCAGACTCAAATTATCTGGGGCTAGACAATTCAATGGCCTGGACATTAATCACTATCGAGCCGTCGGTGAGGTCCGAAAATCGCTCCGATGAGCAGTTGTTGTGTTCTGTATTTGCTCGACTCCACTCTCTGTGATGTTTCCCATCTTTCTACTAGTCCGTCACCTTCAAACATTCGTAACACTTCAGACATTTTCGGCTAGCTAGCTGCTCGTTTAACAGTTTTTTCATTAACTGTAACAGATTAACACTAAAACTGATGCTTTATGGCTACTGTATTTGTTTTTGCAAAAGGGTGTATTAATCTTTTTAATTATGGATATCAATCATTATTGATTTATAAATATTGGATCTCGTATCTTTTATTTACGTATTTTTTCTATTTAAACTGCAATTTTTTTTGTATAAAAGTTCGGTTTTTCTTTAGCCGGACTGAAAAACCGAAGTGTTTCGGTTCGGTTTGAAAGACAAGTTCGGTTCGATTTTTAAAAGTATGAAAGTTTGGTTTTAGGTTATTTCGGTTTGATTTTTAACCGAACCGACTGTTTTCTCAACCCTAGTCTTTCTCAGAGGCTTTGAATAATAAAATTTACTGATATATCATTATCAGCAGCTAGTATTTCAAAAATACAATTTATTAGTAGATGAGAGCTGTTGGGTTGGATCAATTATGTTATTTTCTATTTTGGTACTCACAGTTGCCACAGTTGACAGCTTGATTTCAGATTGGTATGTCATTTTAGTAATGCTAAAAATTGCAGAGAGCTCTAATGTATTCTTATGCATGTAACAAAATTTCTCAATTTTTTTCCTAGGTGAAATACCCGAGAATGGGTATTGCCCCTATGTACATGCCATGTCCCAAACCATTAGTACATGATCAAGGAAACAGGTAAAAAATATTGCTGCCCATTTAAAATACTTGCCAGCTTCACGTTCCATTTGCATGGTTCTTTTATATTAAATATGTTGCAAGTATTTTATAAGCATTTCCCTGTCCCTATTGTATGTTGGACAACATAAATATGATCACAGAGTGCCAAATAATCCCTATTATAGCGTGGTGCCCATCTAATTATAGCATACAGAGCATTCATGTGATAATTGATTCAAAAACAGGTTTACCAGGACTTACCATCTGCCTTGTCAGCATGCACAAAGAAACTTGCAACAACAATTAGATAGCTCAGAATAAGCATCAAACCTTTAAAATAGTTGGATGTCCCATCCCGCATCAATCAATCGACAATGATTAAGTTGTCTATATTTCATGTATAGTAAAATGCATACCAAGTGCAAGTCTATCCATTACAAATGCCAAGTTAACCTATTTTGTGCAATAGCTGATGTGAAAAAAACTAAACGTTGACATAAGGTCATCATATGCCATATCATTAGGAGCGCAATCAAATGAATAATCTAGTGTATGTAGCACTGCATGCGCTGGATATATACTCCCAATTGAGAATTGGGTTGGGAAAATAGAAAACACAGGAAAAAACTGTGTGTTTATGGGTGTGTGGGTGTGTTAGAGGGGGGAGGGAGAGATAGATAGAGAGAGAGAGAGGGAGGGGAGACCTGCAACATAAATGCCAGAACTAGCACTGTGATGAAGAGCGTAGCAGTCTCAAAAAGTTGAAAATTCAAGTCCCATATTGAACCAGCCGACAACCACACAAAATAGAATCTGCATCCATCAAGAGAACAATCTTAAATATAACAAATATTACTTTTATCAATAAGCTGCCTCACTGTAATTGATAAATGAAATCATGGTAGAGAAAGATGGAAGCCTCTTGCATTATAAGTACATTAGTTGCTAGTGACTCCCAGTGTTATGTCCTATAAGAGGTTTAAGGTTAATATACTACATTGAACTAATAAGACATATTTCACTAATTTCAGGCACTCACAAGTTTGTCCTTCATAGAAAACATGATTGCACTTGCATGTTCTGCAGCATTTCCAACAACAGGAAGCAAATGATGCTATACAGGCATATTCCATGAGTCAGATGCTCTCTGAAGAGACAAAGAATGCAATTAGACTATCAAGTTCTCACAAACTTTCCACCTGTTATCTTAAATGTAAGCTTGTGAGCAAATGGTAGGACCCGAGGCATAGAATACAGTAAAATATAGTCATGTACATATTCAAACCAAACTTAAGTTATAGTGAGCGATATTTCACATTTTATAGTTCCATATTAGCTTCAAAGAATCCCTGAATATAAATCCATTTAGTCATTTTTCTTGTTACATTTCCCTCCTAAAGAAAAAGAGATATATACAAACTGAACCACTTTTAAAAATAATTAAACAAATATTAAACTCGATACTAAACAAATATAATTCATTCATTCATTTATTTATTTTATTGATTTTTTTAAAAACCCGTGCTTTGGAACCCGAATAATTTTAGTGGATAAGGTGGAGTGGGGCTGTTTGATTCCCAAATCCGGTCGGCCCAAACAAAACTCCCAAACACCCATATATATATATACATCATCTACTCTCTCCATCATCTAACAAATTTAGGGCTTAAAATTGCAGATTATTGGGGTTAAAGCATACATATCATGGTGGTAACAAGAGGGATTAAGGAAGCTGATACCAAGTAATTTTTTTCTCCCCTTCAACTTTGTTGGTTTTAACGCATAAACGATAAATCTCAACTGACAAGTATTTTTCTTTTAATTTTCGCTAGGAAAAATGGAAAAGCCAATAAGGTCTGTTTATATCGAATTTGCTTTCCAGGGTTATTTTCCATTTTCCAAATTGCTAATTTATTTATATGTTGTTGTTTAAACAGACCGTGGCAACCACATCCATGAAAAAACCAAGAAGAAAAACTCTATTGGTGAGAGAGATGGACGCTTACTCTATGTTCATGTAACTTTTAACCTCCTCTTTTTTTTATTCAAGAAAAGGTGTTCACCAAATGTTTTGATTTTATTCTGTTATCTTGTTTGATTATAGGATTACCGACTTTCTGAAACGGTATTACCAGAATCATTGTCAGAATATATGCTTACATGTTTTAATAATGAAGAAGAAGATAAAATGTGTGTATATTTCAGATCTAAAAAAAGTTGTTACAGAATGAGCTGAGAAGCTCTATTTATAGACTTGACTAACTACTACATTTTTACTAACCAACACCTATTGCCACTACTTTGTATTTGACAGCTGTTGATAATCTGCCACATCACTCTCTTTACTAACATCCCCCCTCAAGTTGGAAGGAGAAAAGAAATTTGAGACACCCAACTTGGATAAGAGATAAGACAATTGTCTAGATGATAGAGCCTTAGTGAGAAAATCTGCAGGCTGCTCAGAGGAACCAATATGAAACGTTGCAATGAACCCTTGCTGCAGTTTCTGATGGACAAAATGACAATCTATTTCAATATGTTTGGTGCATTTATGGAACACCGGGTTCGAGGCTATATACAGAGCTGACTTGTTGTCACAGTGAAGAGCAATAGGAGAAGTAACAGGTTTCCCCAATGTGTTGAGAACAGATGAAATCCATAACAATTCACAGGTGGTATCTCCCAAAGCACGATATTCAGCTTCACTGGAAGATTTAGAAACTGTGATTTTCTTTTTACACTTCCAAGAAACTAAATACGATCCAAGAATAATACAATAGCCAGTTAACGAGCATCGAGTGTTTAAGTCGCCACCCCAGTCAGCATCGCAATAAGCCCGGGGTACCAAGTCATTAGAAGCAGGAAAGAATAAGCCCTGACCTGGAGATTGTTTCAAATAATGAACAACTCGATATGCAGCATCCAAGTGATCTTGTAGAGGATTAGCTATAAATTGAGCCAAAATGTGAACAGCATATCTGAGATCAGGTCGAGTAATCGTTAAATAAATGAGACGACCGACCATCCGATGAAATACTCGAACATTACTAGGACACAGAGGAGATTACTTAGATTGTTGCAGAGTGTGATTCTGTTCAATAGGGATAATAGAAGGTTTAGTTGCCTCAAGGCCAGTATCATTCAAAATATCTAGGCAATATTTGCGTTGGTGAAGATAGATGCCAGAGTCAGACCGAGCAATCTCCAAGCCCAAGAAGTAGTGCATATGACCCAGGTCCTTAATATTGAATTTGGTTTGCAGAAAAGATTGAACTTGAGAAATAAGCTCAGGAGATGATCCAGTAATCATTAGATCATCAACATAAACGAGTATGGAAACAAACTTACCATCTCTATGAATGGTAAAGAGACTATGATCAACAGGGCACTGCTGAAGACCAAATGCAGACAAAGCATTAGCCAATTTAAGATACCACATACGAGGAGATTGCTTAAGACCATATAACGACTTAAGGAGTTTGCAAACCCAAGTAGTAGTGGTATCATCAGGATAATCCTTAGCAGTAAATCTGGAAAGTCCAGGTGGTAACCGCATATAAACATCTTCAAGGAGGTCACCGTGTAGAAAAGCATTGGTGACATCCATTTGATGAAGAGGTCAATTATAAGCAGCAGCAAAAGTAAGAAGTATGCGAACAGTAGACATTTTAACCACCGGTGTGAAAGTTTCAAAGTAATCAAGACCCTCAGTTTGAGTAAAGCCTTTGGCTACCAGACGGGCCTTGTAACGTTCAACCTCCCCTGTAGCTTTATACTTAATTTTATACAGCCATTTACAGTCTACAATATTTGTATTTGCGGGCATAGGAACAAGTTCCCAAGTACCATTGTCCTCCAGAGTTTGATTTCGTCTCTCATAGCTTGACACCATACTTCTTGTTTAACAGCTTGAGAATATAGATAGGGCACAAGACCAGTAGTAGTAGCAGTCAGAAATTTGGCATACTGTGGGTTAAAAACATGATAAGACAAGTAGGATTGTAAAGGATAAGTAAAATGACTTGCAGTATGAGAATGCCCGTGCAGAAACGAAGGTAGACCAGTGTAATCTACAAATTTAGTAGGAACACGAAAAGTACGAGTATGTCTAGGAACAGATATAATAGATGTAGGTGTAGGTACCAGGTCAGACTGACTAACTGCTGGAACTAAAGGAGGAGAAGAAGTATTATCATGAATTAAAGTTGATGCAGGTGTAATGGAAGTTACAGTTGGTACATGTAACTCAAGAAATGGAAACTTATCTTCAACAAAATAGACATCTCGAGTAATATAAGTCTTACGAGTATTCAAATCCATCACACGATATCCCTTTTGGCCAAAAGGATACCCGAGAAAAATACAAGAAACTGATTTAGCAGCAAATTTGTCTTTGGGAGGAGAAACTTTTGTCATATAACAGAGACACCCAAACACTCGTAGATCATCATATTTGGGAGGCATGTGAAAGAGCAACTCATGAGGAGACTTGAACTGTAATAACCGAGAAAGAGTGATGTTAATTAGATGAGTAGCTGTAAGAATGCAATCACCCCAAAATGAATCAGGTAGATGAGCCTGTAACTTAAGAGATCTGGCCACATTAAGGAGATGCTGATGCTTCCTCTCAGCAACCCCATTTTGCTGAGGGGTATAAGGACATGATGTTTGTTGAACAATACCCAATGAGAGAAGATGATTACAAAGTTCATTGTTAGTAAATTCAGTACCGTTATCCGAACGAATCACTTTAATTGTAGTATGAAATTGATTTTGAACATAAGCAATGAATTGTTTCAGTAACAACAATACTTGAGTTTTATCCATAATCAAAAACACCCAAGTACTCTTAGAGAAATCCTCAACAATTGTTAGAAACATACTACATTTGCCATGAGTACAGGTTTTGTAAGGACCCCAAAGGTCACAATGAACTAGAGAAAAAAGAGAATTACTTGAGGATGTACTAACAGGAAAAACCAGCCTATTTTGCTTTGCCTGATGACATACAGTACAGTCCCTAAACTGAGACAAATCACCAATAGAACATCCAGGTAAATGTTGAAGAACAAAGGTTGAGGGATGACCCATGCGAGCATGCCATAGTTGAGCTGTGTGAGTAGTAAAAGATTGAACATTCATAGACTGAGAAGGAGCACTAGCAGGAATAATAGTATGCAACAATTTGTATAAGCCTCCATGAAGTTTACCAATCTCTATCTCCATCCTCGAGTGAGGGTCCTGCATAAGGCATTTAGAATCGGAGAAACTAACAATACAATTAGCATTTGTTGTCATCTTTGGAATAGAGATCAGATTACACTTGAACTGAGGAACACACAACACTTGTTGTAATGTAATGTTATTAGTTAACTGGAGTGTACCATAATGTGTAATAGGTGTACTAGTACCATCTGGTAAATATAAATGAGCTTGCATTGGAACAGGATTAAGAAGCAGATGTAATTGACAAATAATATGATCAGTAGCCCCAGAGTCTAAGATCCAATCAAAAGAATGTGCAAGTGTAGTAGACTGTAATGTGTGAACAGATGACATAGAACAGAACACCTTACCTTGCAAATGAGAAGTAGACATGCCTGCAAGAGGAGTGCTAGACACATGATGGCTTTGCCAAGGAGTAAGAGATTTAAGGCTGGCCTGAATCATTGAAGCTATTTGCTGACACTGAGAATCAGTGAAACCAGAAGTACCAGAGTCACAAGAAGATGCAGAGGAAACAGATTGGGAAGACACCTGAGCAACCTGTTTACCATAATTGGTAGTATCTTTAGAATTAGATTCCTTGTGAGCAGTAGAAGAAGATCAAGGTTTAGGTTTAGGATGCCCAAACAAGCGGTGCCAGTCAAGATATCCGTGTAAACAGAAACATTTGTCACGAGTGTGACCATTGAGATGACAAAAATCACAAACCAGAACTGAATCAGTTGCAGATGCAGATTTGCGAGTAGCAGACACAGAGTTGTTACGAGACTTAGTATTGGTACTGTATTTGACATGCATAACAACATTTTCAGTTGGAACACCTTGAGTATGATAGCCTCCTTGTACCTCTTCTTGTAGCAAGAGTGAATAAGCCTAACTAAGAATTGGTAGAGGTTTCATCATCTACAATTGTCCACGCACAGCAGTGAAATGATCACCGAGTCCCATAAGAAGCTGACTTAGCTTATGAACTTGCTCATATTCCTCCAATTTGATGAGAAAAGCACATTGACAAGATGTAGACACGCATGTACATCGAGGCATAGAGGAGAGATCATCCATTTCATCAGTCAGAGAACGAAACTTAGTAAAATAAGCAGTTATTGACATAGATCCTTGAGACAAAGACATAACTCATTTTTCAATTGAAAAACCCTAGGTAAATTGCTCTGTGCAAATCTAATAGCCAAATCATCCCAAATAGCCTTTGCCGTAGTCAAGTACACAACACTATTACGAATGTCAGGCGTAATTGAATTCAACAACCAAGACACAACCATATCATTGCAACATTTCCACAAAGCATACATAGCAGAAGACTTATCAGGTATTAAAATTGAACCATCAATTAGACCTAACTTTAGTTTGGCAGATAAAGCAAGAGTAGCAGCACGACTCCATTGAGCGTAGTTATGTTCGGTAAGTAGTTGAGAAACAATCGCATTACCTGGATTGTCTCCGTTTTGAAGAAAGAAAGGATGATTAACATCAATAGTCGTAGATGACGAAGTTGTAGTGTGTGACGACAATGACGCCATGGTATTTGATGAATTTGCAGATGTAGAATCAGTATGAACAAGATGTGAACTAGCAACAGCGGAATAAGATCGACGAGGCATGAGAAGAGGAGTATGTGAACCCTAGAAGATCGAGATGAAGCTCTGATACCATCTCAGAATATATGCTTACATGTTTTAATAATGAAGAAGAAGAGAAAATGTGTGTATATTTCAGATCTAAAAAAAGTTGTTATAGAATGAGCTGAGAAGCTCTATTTATAGACTTGACTAACTACTACATTTTTACTAACCAACACCTATTGACACTACTTTGTATTTGACATCTGTTGATAATCTGCCACATCACTCTCTTTACGAACAATCATCCACTGGATTGGTAACATCTCTACTTTTTATCCAACTTTTTTATACCACTGGATTGGTAACATCTCTACTTTTTTTCTCTTTTTTTCATCAAAGATTCCAGATGATGCCGAAAAATCTGGATTTAATGAATGGATTAACATGATTGCATCTGTAAGTTTCTTTTGTTCAAATTAAATATTAGATATGCTGCAAGTTTGTTATCATCTCAAATTTCCCCTATTTAATTATTTTCTCTGGAGAAAGCTTCGTGGATTGAAAATGTCAATAATATGAAGGCTGGAGGAAAAACCCTATTCCAGCTTCGCTGTGAATATTATTATCTTTATTGATCAGTGTCTATTGTATGTTGACTGATACAACACTAATTTGTTCGTAGTTACCTGAGACTTGATTAACTTTTTGTATTTGGATTTCAACAGTTGTAATTGTAATTTTGGATACTGGGGGTTTTTTTATCTATGACTCGGTTTGTGATTCGGATCGGTTTATCAAGTGGTTTCATGTGGGAAAAGTGACACTTATTACCGGCCGAAAAATTGAGCCATAGAAATGCGCAGCCTTAGCAGTTTGTTGGAACAATTTATATTATTTGTTTTTACTTATTATTCTATCTTGCGTGAATATGTAGATAGCTTTTGCTTATCATTAGTGCCAACTTATGAACTTTAAGTTTACTTGTTTTCCTTCTGATTTGCTATGACTCCGGCTTTTCTTTTTTTCTTTAGCTACTAGGTCGCCTCTATAGGAGTAGTTAACCATTTTACTTTAATTTTGATAATAACTATAACAATGTTATGATTCTGTGTAATTATTCATTTATTCATTGATGAACCTTGTTTTGTTGATGAACTCGTACCAATCGATCGAGTATTTACACATACGCATATCGATTGAATATGCAATTGATCAAATGCAACTCAAAAACTGATCCTATTGTTAAGAATCAAAATGCTTGCTCCCATTGTACATTTGTTCTTTGAAAAGTTATTTTACATGTATAGTTAGAGAATATATTTCATGTCTCTATATAAATAAAGTGTTATTCGAGGAGTGCGATAAGATAGTCTAGTGATAGACTAGTGGCATGAACATATTCTTTGGCTCAGAGCTACAGTTTATGGTGCAATAGTCATTATGTTAAAACTGGGAACCCCATTTCCCTTTCAAAGGCCAGCCAGGGAAGAGATTTTGGCATTTGGTGAGTTTAGGTTATAAAATGTCACTTGGAACTAAATCAGCTATCATTTGATTCCTGACAATAAAATTTTTGTGATGAGTGCAGGTGAATGGGGGCATGTAGATGTGGAAGAGGTTGTCAAGCAAGGAAACATCTTGGGATTGCCCCCAAATATGTCAGATGCACATACAATTAATGGCAAACCAGGGCCTCTCTTTCCTTGTTACGTGAAACATTAGTAGGATATGTTAATTAGGTGACACTGCTAAATGAGGAATTTCCAAAGTTACATATTAATCACTTTCCTGTTTGCAGTTACCCTTGCTATGGAGGTTGAAAATGGAAGACATATCTTTTAAGAATCATAAATACAACCCTCAATGATGAGCTTTTTTTTTGCAATTGCTGGTCACAATTTGACATTAGTTGAGATGGATGCAATGAACAGATTGAGAAAATTTGAGAGGTTTGTAATAATATCTTTTTTTATGTGAAAATTGATATCAGTTACATATTTGCATTCATGCACTACTAGAAAAAGTAGAATAGACATCGCCTCTTAAACATCGGTTGCTGTTGGCACCGATGTAAAAGGTGTTTTTTACATCGGTTTTATTCAATCGATATCTTTTTGTAAGATACGCATCGGTTTTTTAGACCAACCGATGTTATATGTCTGTTTTAAAAAATTTATCAAGCGCGCCTCCCCCTTTCCCCCCTTAACCAAATAATTCATTCCCTCTTAAAAATTTCCCCCTCATTTTTTCCTCAGAAAAATTTCAAGTCACAGATCCCCCTCTTTTCAATATAACATTAAAATAAAATTAAAAATTAAAATTCATAGACTTAAAACATAAAAACATAAAACCAAACAAATCCAAATCTCATCTCTTTCCTCTCTCACTTTTGTCGACTGAAGAACATCTCTCTCTCTCTCTCTCTCTCTCTCTCTCTCTCTCTCTCTGTCTCTCTCTCTCTCTCTCTTTTTGCTCGACTATGCTCTCCATCTCTCTCTCTCTCTCTCTCTCTCTCCTCTCTCTATACTCGAATAATCTATCTTTGTGCTCTCTGCTCTCTCTATCTCTCTACATGCTCTCGTCAAAATTTAAAGGGTCGTGGAAGGTTGTTCGAGTCTGAGTTTAAAGCTAAGTTGGTGGTTAAAACTTGAATTCGGTAAGCTGCAAACCCTAATTTTTTGAATTGGGGGTTTAAACTTGAAACCCAAATTTTGTATTTTTTTTATTAGTTTAGTGATTGCTCTAAATTGGGTAATTTTTTAATTATTTTATTGTTGTCTCAATCTCTCTTTGAATTTGAATGGAGAGTTAACAGCTTACTCTAAATTATGATTTAGTCAAGAAGTATGGTTTTGGCTGGTTATATCTTCGACGTTCCTATTCAACTCAGAGCAGAAATCGAATCCTGATTTAGATGGTAATATTTCTTTGTCCAGGCATAATTTACAGTATTACTCAACTTACCTGATTTGGATGGAAAAAATGTATATGTATGGTTAAGAAATGGGTATGCTCAACTTTCAGTCCTTTTTTCTTTTTACTTCTTCTTGCTCATTATTGATTTTTTTTTTGTAATTCTTGTTTGATATCAAGTTTGTTTTGTGCTAATTGAGTTTGGACTTGGAATAAGGGAGCTGGGGTTTTTGCTTACTTATTAGTTTACCTAATTTGGTTGGAAATTATGTTTCGGGTCTTCATTAGGTCTTATAGATGGTTTTTTTCTAGTCAGATCTTGTATTCTTTTTAATCCTCAGCACTAAATTACCCATTTTGGACTTACCAAGTTTAATGCTCTAGACCAGTTGTATAATCTGACCTATGACGACCTATTAAGTTCTTGCTCCTCTGATTTTTAGGTGTTAGTAGAGGGATTTATAGGAATCTATGTAGGTAAATTTGTAACTTAATGATTAATAAAATGTTAGCAATGAGTAATTATATAAGAAGAGGATATGCTACTTCGTCTTAGGGTAGGGATTGCACAGGCTAGTTTCAGGTTGTCGATGTGAAGTCCCTGTCAATAAGATTTTTAAATATAGTCTATTGTATTCACAAACAATCTGTAATAAGGTTTAATTATGTTTATGGTAAAATGATAACTTTCAAATAGTCTAGTATTTGGTACTCCCACTTCCCGTTTTGCGCCAAAGTCAGTGTATTTGTCTTGAATTGATTAAATTCTCATATTTCTTGTCCTCATTATTTTCTTCAGTCTTTATTTTTGTAGTATGCTTTAGACTTTAGTGTTAAATTTTATATTTAATGTTAAACAAACAACTAGCTCATTTGCTTAATGTTTTGATTATTTCTTTTTTCTGTTAGCCTGGTTGGATATGAGGGTTTGGAAGTTATAATTCCTGATGGAGGGACTGAAGATTCCTGGTTGGATATGAGCCTGGTTGGGGTTCAAGTCTGAGTTGGAGGTTAAAGCTTGAATGAATTAAGTAAGTTTTAAACCCTAATTTAGAATTGGGGGTTTCAATTTGAAAACCTAATTTTTTAATTTTTAATTAGTTGAGCGATTGTTCTTATTGTGCATAATACATTGAGCATGTTAATATAAGTTGTGCAATTTTTCATGTTTTTAATCATTTTCAGTAGTGTTCTACATTGGGTAATTTTTCAATATTTTAATTGTTTTTAATTTTCTTGAGCATTGTTATGAATTTGTTTCTTGTTATGGATTTCCAGACTGTTAATTTATCTACAAATACACCTCGCTTGTGATTCCGACAGAAGGAGGTCCTTGTAATTTTTCACTTCCAACAAACTATACAGTAATTCAATTTGTTGAGTTATATATGTTTGTGCAACATGCTTAACAAATAGAGACCTCAGAGATGTTAATATATGGCCATTGGTTTAGATTCAATGTGTTTGTTACATTGAATTGAAAGTATTTCAATATCTTTTCATTGGAATTTATTGGACTTACTATTCTTGTTTAATCAACAAGTCTTCTTGCTATATTGTTTTTAAAGATTTTATCTGTACCTATTTTGGGTTCAGTCAAACATAAGTAGGCATGAAATTATAGAAACACAAAAAATCACAATCGGACTCTGTTTTCTTAGTAATAGGTTTAATCACAATAGGTTTTGAAGTGGTTTAGAATACTTTTGCGTTTCAGGTTGCAGATTTAATTGGAAAGGACACAGATCTTATGGAAGGGTTCAAGGATTTTATGGAACTATGCGAAGGAACTGGTAATTTTTATGAAAAGAGTTGTTGAATTGTTCATTTTGCATCTATCTACACTTTTTTTTAATCTTTTGTAATCCACTTTTGCAGATGGATTCCTTGCTAGGGTAATGAGCAAAAGTATGTTTTTGATTTCTGGTTGTTATTATTATATGGCAGCACATTAGGTTTTACTTTTATGATTGCAGCATGTAGATGAATACCGGTTCAAATGCTAAATATTTTTCTTGATTAATGTAATGAGAATCCTGCTAAAGTCATTAAATGATTGATGAACATTTTTGGACTGAAGGATTTGCATCTAAAACACTGAAGGTAGAGGAGTTGTTGAAGAACTGCTGTGGTATATTAGTGGTTCAACGAATGCGAAGGTAATAATATCAATTTTGCAGGATGCAAAGTTTATCGTTTTGGTTATTAGTATTAAGTTCTGATTATATTTATTAAAGCTGCATACTTATGGTAATACTCTCACTGATATGTATGCTGACTACACTGGACAAGGATTTGATCAGTTGCTAGATGTTATTTCAAAGATAAAAAATAATCCTGATGACAGGAGGATTATCCTTTCAGCTTGGAATCCATCTGATCTCAAGCTAATGGCACTCCCACCTTGCCACATGTTTGCCCAGGTTATTGTTACGACAATTTCTAAATGTTATATTTTATACGGTCCTTTACATGTTTTGATTTTTATTTCTTTTCATTTAGTTCTATGTAGCAAATGGCGAGTTATCATGTCAAATGTATCAGCGCTCTGCTGATATGGGTCTTGGCATGCAGCATTAGTGACTGAAGTTAAAGAACTAAAGGAGAAAAGAAAGCGGGAGGATTAAGTTATTGCTTATGCTATGACTTAAAATGGTTGATTTTTGTTATAGGATGGAATCGGTGTTTTGAGTTTTATTGCTCGAGCAAAGTCTTTGTATAGACAGTAGTAGAATATATGGATGGATATGTGTAGTACTTGATATTTGGATTAGATGAATCTGTTATACCGGATGTTTGAATATTGGTTGTTAGATTTATAGATAACTGGTATTATGCAGCAATTGGTTTTGGTAGTTCATTGGTTTTTGGAATCTATATTTTTAAAATGTGCATTAATAAAACAGGTACAAACATCATTACAATGGAAAATGATGTTTGTTAAAGATTAATACATCAGTTCTAGTGGACCATTGACAGCAGTAAAAACGATGTTAAATACTACAGCAAAAAAATTCTTAAAACAAAAAACTGATGTTATTAAGTATTATAGACATCAGTTTGTTACAAATAGACATCAGTTACCAATTAAGAACCGATGTCAAAGGTATTGTTAACATCGGTTTTTGATGAAAACTGTTGTTACTAGTACTAGTAACATCAGTTTATTGGTTAAATTGAAAGATTTTGCTTAGCTCACATATATTTAAATTGATAAAAATACCATATTATGATGATATATGAAGATTAGATATGCATGAGAAATTTAATATCAAGATATAGAAATCGGTTTTAAATAAAGAACTGATGTTATATGATGTATTTAACATCATTTTAAAACCGATGTTAAATGGGGGGGTCTTTAACATCACCCACGAAGACATCGGATTTTTGCATTCATAGACATCGGTTTTTAGCCGATGTCTATTGACGTTTTTCTAGTAGTGATGTAAGTTTTAGTTATCAATGTTGTTTTTTACTTATTGGTATTACCTATTCAATTTTAGGTTGTTGAGTTACCTATGCTTCACCCTGAGAAGTTTGTTAAGCTTAGAATTGACCCTCCAAGGGGAGTTCTCTGTTATGGTCTTCCTGGAACGGGTAAAACACTTCTAGCTAGGGCTCTAGCCAATAGAACTGATGTGTGCTTTATTCGTTTGATTGGAAGTGAGCTTGTTCAGAAGTATGTTGGTGAGGGTGCTCGCATAATTCGCGAGTTGTTTCAGGTTACAAGATGTCAAGATGTTTAGTGTCCAAAATCTCTCGTACATGTTATTTAGAATACAACTAACACATTTTCTTTTTGGCAGATGGCACAATCAAAGAAGGCTTGCATAGTGTTTTTTGATGAGATAGATGCAATTGGAGGTGCACGATTTGACGATGGTGTGGCGGAGATAATGAGGTTAAGCGCACAATATTTGAGATCATAAATCAGCTTGATGGATTTGACGCTCGAGGAAATATTAAAGTTCTGATGATGACAAACAGGTTAAGATCGCATCTCTTGTATATAGCCGATGAATTGTACTCGCAAGGTTGGAACCCGGGCATTTTTTTCCACTGGGTTGGTCTTTACTAGAGCTAAAAAAAATAATATTGCCAAAACAATAAGAGACCAAATTTGTCACTAATGTCTTCCACATCAAACTCATTACATTAACATCCGTTGTGTTTGGATTTTCACTTTTAGTCACTCTCACGATAAATTAAAATGTACAGGGGCTAGTTAATTTTAGGTTATTGCTTGAGTTTTCAGGCTGTAAAGATTGATAAATAAAAAGGAATTGAATAGAAGTAGAATGTATAAAATATAGAATATAGACACAAATAGAATAATTAGTAGAATGAATCAAATGTAAAAATAATCAAAGAAATAGATTATGAAAAATAGAAACAGTTTATCTCAGCGTAATGATTTAGGTCTTTGCCATTGTAATGTGTAGTTAGGATGTCGATTACCTATTTTTCTGGACTTCTGAACTGGTTTATCTGTAATTGTAACTTGCCAACAGTCTAATGATTTGTTTGTTCCAGGTCTGACACACTTGATCCAGCGTTGCTTCGTCCTGGGAGGTTAGATCGTAAAGTTGAGTTTGGCCTACCTGATCTAGAAAGTAGGACGCAAATGTTTAAGATCCATACACGTACTATGAACAGCGAAAGGGACATTCAATTTAAATTCTTAGCTCGTCTTTGTCCAAATTCGACAGGTATGACTTCGTCCTATATGCTTTTCCTTGCTATGTTTTAATTTGTTCTGGATATTTGACTAATTTGCAAAGAACTGATGTACTACATAAATTAAACAAAAAGTAGTGGGTTTTATTTTGGTATTAGCAGGCTTCTCAAAATTAGATCTATCTATGATTACACGTTTATAAACTATAAGATACAGTACAGACATTGTGACCAAGCTTCTATATATTGAATAAAATTACAAACGATGGACCCCTCTAAAGATGCACATGGCATTTAGTGGCATGTCTAAATATAGCACATTCTGGAGATGCAAAAAAAGTCATTGTCCAAGAACAAGCTTGTATATGTATACCCAAAAAAAATTCCACAAGAGAGGGAGCCTTTCTAAGATAAACCTGACATTTTACCCAAAGAGAAACTAAGAGTTAGAACACAAGTATGAAAGGGTTGGCTTGCATTGTTTATATTGAATAAATGATTGTTATCGAGTCTGCTTGCAGAAGGTAGGAATATCTTCTTCTTCTTTTTTCACATGTAATTTTTCATGTGAATAATACACGTTTTTGTTCAGGAGCGGATATAAGAAGTGTATGCACAGCGGCTGGTACGTATGCTATTCGAGCAAGAAGGAAAACTGTAAAAGAAAAGGATTTCCTTGATGCTGTGAACAAAGTCATCAAGGGGTATCAGAAGTTTTGTGCCACCACCAAGTATATGGTGTACAACTGAGTGATTACTTTGTTGTACCCCTTTGCGAAGAGGAGATTTCTTCTTGGGGGGGGGGGGGTTAAGCGTGGAAGATTGTTAATCTCTCTTTTGCCTCGCACCTCACACATGTGCTCTGGACACCTATTATTTATATTTGTTTTTTCTGCCAATATAGTTCTTGGGAAATTTTTATTGAAAATATTTACAATGATCATGTTATGTGGTGATGCAAGTTTAAACTTAATCTACTTAATGCAGGGTAATATTCCTTTTGGATGCTTCTACGAATTTAGTTTTTATCTTTATATTAACTTTTTGTGCAATATACTTGTCTGGTAATGGTGCTTTAGGACAAAGATCATATATTTCGTACGATTGGAGAGATTGAGCCGGGAATGAATGGACTATTACTACTAATACATGTGTTGTTTTTCAGACTTAAATCATCTGGGGCAAGACAATTCAATGGCCTGGACATTAATCACTATCGAGTCGTCGGTGAGGTCCGACCATCGCTCCCATGATCAGTTGTTGTGTTCTGTATTTGCTCGACTCCACTCTCTGAGATGTTTCCCATCTTTCTACTAGTCCGTCACCTTCAAGCATTCATAACACTTCAGACATTTTCGGCTAGCTAGCTGCTCGTTTAACAGTTTTTTCATTAACTATAACTTATTAACACTAAAACTAATGCTTTATGGCTACTGTATTTGTTTTTGCAAAAGGGTGTATTAATCTTTTTAATTATGGATATCAATCGTTATTGATTTATAAATATTGGATCTCGTATCTTTTATTTACGTATTTTTTCTATTTAAACTGCAATTTTTTTTGTATAAAAGTTCGGTTTTTCTTTAGCCGAACTGAAAAACCGAAGTGTTTCGGTTCGGTTTGAAAGACAAGTTCGGTTCGATTTTTAAAAGTATGAAAGTTTGGTTTTAGGTTATTTCGGTTTGATTTTTAACCGAACCGGCCGTTTGCTCAACCCTAGCCTTTCTCAGAGGCTTTGAAAAAATAAAATTTACTGATATATCATTATCAGCAGCTAGTATTTCAAAAAATACAATTTATTAGTAGATGAGAGCTGTTGGGTTGGATCAATTATGTTATTTTCTATTTTGGTACTCACAGTTGCCATAGTTGACAGCTTGATTTCAGATTGGTATGTCATTTTAGTAATGCTAAAAATTAGAGAGAGCTCTAATGTATTCTTATGCATGTAACAAAATTTCTCAATTTTTTTTCCTAGGTGAAATACCCGAGAATGGGTATTGCCCCTATGTACATGCCATGTCCCAAACCATTAGTACATGATCAAGGAAACAGGTAAAAAATATTGCTGCCCATTTAAAATACTTGCCAGCTTCACGTCCCATTTGCATGGTTCTTTTATATTAAATATGTTGCAAGTATTTTATAAGCATTTCCCTATCCCTATTATATGTTGGACAACATAAATATGATCACAGAGTGCCAAATAATCCCTATTATAGCATGGTGCCCATCTAATTATAGCATACAGAGCGTTCATGTGATAATTGATTCAAAAACAGGTTTACCAGGACTTACCATCTGACTTGTCAGCATGCACAAAGAAACTTTCAGCAACAATTAGATAGCTCAGAATAAGCATCAAACCTTTAAAATAGTTGGATGTCCCATCCCGCATCAATCAATCGACAACGATAAAGTTGTCTATATTTCATGTATAATAAAATGCAGACCAAGTGCAAGTCTATCCATTACAAATACCAAGTCAACCTATTTTGTGCAATAGCAGATGTGAAAAAAACTAAACGTTGACATAAGGTCATCATATGCCATATCATTAGGAGCGCAATCAAATGAATAATCTAGTGTATGTAGCACTGCATGCGCTGGATATATACTTCCAATTGAGAATTGGGTTGGGAAAATAGAAAACACAGGAAAAAACTGTGTGTTTATGGGTGTGTGGGTGTGTGAGAAGGGGGGGGGGGGAGAGATAGACAGAGAGAGAGGGAGAGGAGACCTGCAACATAAATGCCACAACTAGCACTGTGATGAAGAGCGTAGCAGTCTCAAAAAGTTGAAAATTCAAGTCCCATATTGAACCAGCCGACAACCACACAAAATGGAATCTGCATCCATCAAGAGAACAATCTTAAATATAACAAATATTACTTTTATCAATAAGCTGCCTTACTGTAATTGATAAATGAAATCATGGTAGTGAAAGATGGAAGCCTCTTGCATTATAAGTATAGTAGTTGCTAGTGACTCCCAATGTTATGTCCTATAAGAGGTTTAAGGTTAATATACTACATTGAACTAATAAGACATATTTTACTAATTTCAGGCACTCACAAGTTTGTCCTTCATAGCAAACATGATTGCACTTGCATGTTCTGCATCATTTCCAATAATAGGAAGCAGATGACGCTATACAGGCATATTCCATGAGTCAGATGCTCTCTGAAGAGACAAAGAATGCAATTAGACTATCAAGTTCTCACAAACTTTCCACCTGTTATCTTAAATGTAATCTTGTGAGCAAATGGTAGGACCCGAGGCATAGAATACAGTGAAATATAGTCATGTACATATTCAAACCAAACTTAAGTTATAGTGAGCGATATTTCACATTTTATAGTTCCATATTAGCTTCAAAGAATCCCTGAATATAAATCCATGTAGTCATTTTTCTTGTTACATTTCCATCCTAAAGAAAAAGAGATATATACAAACTGAACCACTTTTAAAAATAATTAAACAAATGTTAAACTCGATACCAAACAAATATAATTCATTCATTCATTTATTTATTTTATTGATTTTTTTTAAAAACCCGTGCTTTGGAACCCGAATAATTTTAGTGAGATAAGGTGGAATAGGGCTGTTTGATTCCCAAATCCGGTCGGCCCAAACAAAACTCCCAAACACCCATATATATATACATCATCTACTCTCTCTCCATCATCTAAAAAATTTAGGGCTTAAAATTGCAGATTATTGGGGTTAAAGCATACATACCATGGTGGTAACAAGAGGGATTAAGGAAGCTGATACCAAGTAATTTTTGCCCCCTTAAACTTTGCTGGTTTTAACGCATAAATGATAAATCTCAATAGATAAGTATTTTTCTTTTAATTTTCGCTAAGAAAAATGGAAAAGCCAATAAGGTCTGTTTATATCGAATTTGCTTTCGGGGGTTATTTTCCATTTTCCAAATTGCTAATTTATTTATATGTTATTGTTTAAATAGACTCTGGAAAAGGTGTTCACCAAATGTTTTGATTCTATTCCGTTATCTTGTTTGATTATAGGATTACCGACTTTCTGAAACGTTATTACCAGAATCATCCACGCTCAACCACTGGATTGGTAACATCTCTACTTTCTCTCTCTTTTTTTCATCAAAGATTCCAGATGATGCCGAAAAATCTGGATTTAATGATTGGATTAACATGACTGAATCTGTAAGTTTCTTTTGTTCAAATTAAATATTAGATATGCTGCAAGTTTGTTATCATCTCAAATTTCCCCTATTTAATTATTTTCTCAGGAGAAAGCTTCATGGATTGAAAATGTCAATAATATGAAGGCTGGAGGAAAAACCCTATTTCAGCTTCGCTGTGAATATTATTATCTTTATTGATCAGTGTCTATTGTCTATTGACTGATACACCACTAATTTGTTCGTAGTTACCTGAGACTTGATTAACTTTTTGTATTTGGATTTCAACAGTTGTAATTGTGATTTTGGATACTGGGGCTTTTTTTTTATCTATGACTCGGTTTGTGATTCGGATCGGTTTATCAAGTGGTTTCATGTGGGAAAAGTGACACATTACCGGCCGAAAAATTGAGCCATAGAAATGCGCAGCCTTAGCAGTTTGTTGGAACAATTTATATTGTTTGTTTTTACTTATTATTCTGTCTTGCGTGAATATGTAGATAGCTTTTGCTTATCTTAAGTGCCAACTTATGAACTTTAAGTTTACTTGTTTTCCTTCTGATTTGCTATGACTCCAGCTTTTCTTTTTTTCTTTAGCTACTAGGTCGCCTCTATAGGAGTAGTTAACCATTTTACTTTAATATTGATAATAACTATAAAAATGTTATGATTCTGTGTAATTATTCATTTATTCATTGATGAACCTTGTTTTGTTGATGAACTCGTACCAATCGATCGAGTATTTACACATACGCATATCGATTGAATATGCAATTGATCAAATGCAACTCGAAAACTGATCTTATTGTTAAGAATCAAAATGCTTGCTCCCATTGTACATTTGTTCTTTGAAAAGTTATTTTACATGTATAGTTAGAGAATGTATTTCATGTCTCTATATAAATAAAGTGTTATTCGAGGAGTGCGATGAGATAGTCTAGTGATAGTCTAGTGGCATGAACATATTCTTTGGCTCAGAGCTACAGTTTATGGTGCAATAGTCATTATGTTAAAACTGGGAACCCCATTCCCCTTTCAAAGGCCAGCCATAGAAGAGATTTTGGCATTTGGTGAGTTTAGGTTAAAAAAATGTCACTTGGAACTAAATCAGCTATCATTTGATTCCTGACAATAAAATTTTTGTGATGAGTGCAGGTGAATGGGGGCATGTAGATGTGGAAGAGGTTGTCAAGCAAGGAAACATCTTGGGATTGCCCTCAAATATGTCAGATGCACATACAATTAATGGCAAACCAGGGCCTCTCTTTCCTTGTTACGTGAAACATTAGTAGGATATGTTAATTAGGTGACACTGCTAAATGAGGAATTTCCAAAGTTACATATTAATCACTTTCATGTTTGCAGTTACCCTTGCCATGGAGGTTGAAAAGGGAAGACATATCTTTTAAGAATCATAAATACAACCCTCAATGATGAGCTTTTTTTTTGCAATTGCTGGTCACAATTTGACATTAGTTGAGATGGATGCAATGAACAGATTGAGAAAATTCGAGAGGTTTATAATAATATCTTTTTTTATGTGAAAATTCATATCAGTTACATATTTGCATTCATGTAAGTTTTAGTTAACAATGTTATTTTTTACTTATTAGTATTACCTATTCAATTTTAGGTTGTTGAGTTACCTATGCTTCACCCTGAGAAGTTTGTTAAGCTTGGAATTGACCCTCCAAGGGGAGTTCTCTGTTATGGTCCTCTTGGTACGGGTAAAACACTTCTAGCTAGGGCTATAGCCAATAGAACTGATGCGTGCTTTATTCGTTTGATTGGAAGTGAGCTTGTTCAGAAGTATGTTGGTGAGGGTGCTCGCATAATTCGCAAGTTGTTTCAGGTTACAAGATGTCAAGATGTTTAGTGTCCAAAATCTCTCGTACATGTTATTTAGAATACAACTAACACATTTTCTTTTTGGCAGATGGCACGATCAAAGAAGGCTTGCATAGTGTTTTTTGATGAGATAGATGCAATTGGAGGTGCACGATTTGATGATGGTGTGGGCAGAGATAATGAGGTTAAGCGCACAGTGCTTGAGATCATAAATCAGCTTGATGGATTTGACGCTCGAAGAAATATTAAAGTTCTGATGATGACAAATAGGTTAAGATCGCATCTCTTATATATAGTCGATGAATTGTACTCGCAAGGTTGGAACCCAGGCATTTTTTTCCACTGGGATGGTCTTTACTAGAGCTAAAAAAATAAAATTGCCAAAACAATAAGAGACCAAATTTGTCACTAATGTCTTCCACATCAAACTCATTACATTAACATCTGTTGTGTTTGGATTTTCACTTTTAGTCACTCTCACGATAAATTAAAATGTACAGGGGCTAGTTAATTTTAGGTTACTGCTTGAGTTTTCAGACTGTAAAGATTGATAAATAAAAAGGAATTGAATAGAAGTAGAATGTATAAAGTATAGAATATAGACACAAATACAATAATTAGTAGAATGATTCAAATGTAAAAATAATCAAAGAAATAGATTAAGAAAAATAGAAACAGTTTATCTCAGCGTAATGATTTAGGTCTTTGCCATTGTAATGTGTAGTTAGGATGTCGATTACCTATTTTTCTGGACTTCTGAACTGGTTTATCTGTAATTGTAACTTGCCAACTATCTAATGATTTGTTTATTCCAGGCCTGACACACTTGATCCAGCGTTGCTTCGTCCTGGGAGGTTAGATCGTAAAGTTGAGTTTGGCCTACCTGATCTAGAAAGTAGGACGCAAATGTTTAAGATCCATACACGTACTATGAACTGTGAAAGGGACATTTGATTTGAATTCTTAGCTCGTCTTTGTCCAAATTCGACAGGTATGACTTCGTCCTATATGCTTTTCCTTGCTATGTTTTAATTTGTTCTGGATATTTGACTAATTTGCAAAGAACTGATGTACTACATAAATTAAACAAAAAGTAGTGGGTTTTTTTTTGGTATTAGCAGGCTTTTCAAAATTAGATCTACCTATGATTACACGTTTATAAACTATAAGATACCGTACAGACATTGTGACCAAGCTTCTATATATTGAATAAAATTACAAACGATGGACCCCTCTAAAGATGGACATGGCATTTAGTGGCATGTCTAAATATAGCACATTCTGGAGATGCGAAAACAAAGTCATTGTCCAAGAACAAGCTTGTATATGTATACCCAAAAAAAATTCCGCAAGAGAGGGAGCCTTTCTAAGATAAACCTGAAATTTTACCCAAAGAGAAACTAAGAGTTAGAACACAATTATGAAAGGGTTGGCTTGCATTGTTTATATTGAATAAATGATTGTTATCGAATCTTCTTGCAGAAGGTAGGAATATCTTCTTCTTCTTTTTTCACATATAATTTGTCATGTGAATAATACACGTTTTTGTTTAGGAGCGGATATAAGAAGTGTATGCACAGCGACTAGTATGTATGCTATCCGAGCAAGAAGGAAAACTGTAAAAGAAAAGGATTTCCTTGATGCTGTGAACAAAGTCATCAAGGGGTATCAGAATTTTAGTGCCACCACCAAGTATATGGTGTATAATTGAGTGATTACTTTGTTGTACCCCTTTGCGAAGAGGAGATTTCTTCTTGGGGGGGGGGGTTAAGCGTGGAAGATTGTTAATCTCTCTTTCGCCTCGCACCTCACACATGTGCTCCGGACACCTTTTATTTATATCCGTTTTTTCTGCCAATTTAGTTCTTGGGAAATTTTTCTTGAAAATATTTACAATGATCATGTTATGTGGTGATGCAAGTTTAAACTTAATCTACTTAATGCAGGGTAATATTCCTTTTGGATGCTTCTACGAATTTAGTTTTTATCTTCATATTAACTTTTTGTGCAACATACTTGTCTGGTAATGGTGTTTTAGGACAAAGATCATATATTTCATACGATTGGAGAGATTGAGCAGGGAGTGAATGGAATATTACTACTAATACATGTGTTGTTTTTCAGACTCAAATCATCCGGGGCCAGACAATTAAATGGCCTGGACATTAATCACTATCGATTCGTCGGTGAGGTCCCAACATCGCTCCCATGAGCAGTTGTTGTGTTCTGTATTTGCTCGACTCCACTCTCTGAGATGTTTCCCATCTTTCTACTAGTCCGTCACCTTCAAGAATTCGTAACACTTCAGACATTTTCAGCTAGCTAGCTGCTCGTTTAACAGTTTTTTCATTAACTGTAACAGATTAACACTAAAACTGATGCTTTATGGCTACAGTATTTGTTTTTGCAAAAGGGTGTATTAATTTTTTTAATTATGGATATCAATCGTTATTGATTTATAAATATTGAATCTCGTATCTTTTATTTACGTATTTTTTCTATTTAAACTGCAATTTTTTTTGTATAAAAGTTTGGTTTTTCTTTAGCCGAACTGAAAAATCGAAGTGTTTCGGTTCGGTTTGAAAGACAAGTTCGGTTCGATTTTTAAAAGTATGAAAGTTTGGTTTTAGGTTATTTCGGTTTGATTTTTAACTGAACCGACCATTTGCTCAACCCTAGTCTTTCTCAGAGGCTTTGAATAAATAAAATTTACGGATATATCATTATCAGCAGCTAGTATTTCAAAAAATACAATTTATTAGTAGATGAGAGCTGTTGGGTTGGATCAATTATGTTATTTTCTATTTTGGTACTCACATTTGCCACAGTTGACAGCTTGATTTCAGATTGGTATGTCATTTTAGTAATGCTAAAAATTGCAGAGAGCTCTAATGTATTCTTATGTATGTAACAAAATTTCTCAATTTTTTTTCCTAGGTGAAATACCCGAGAATGGGTATTGCCCCTATGTACATGCCATGTCCCAAACCATTAGTACATGATCAAGGAAACAGGTAAAAAATATTGCTGCCCATTTAAAACACTTGCCAGCTTCACGTCCCATTTGCATGGTTCTTTTCTATTAAATATGTTGCAAGTATTTTATAAGCATTTCCCTGTCCCTATTGTATGTTGGACAACATAAATATGATCACAGAGTGCCAAATAATCCCTATTATAGCGTGGTGCCCATCTAATTATAGCACACAGAGCGTTCATGTGATAATTGATTCAAAAACAGGTTTACCAGGACTTACCATCTGCCTTGTCAGCATGCACAAAGAAACTTGCAGCAATAATTAGATAGCTCGGAATAAGCATCAAACCTTTAAAATAGTTGGATGTCCCATCCCGCATCAATCAATCGACAACGATTAAGTTGTCTATATTTCATGTATAGTAAAAAGCAGACCAAGTGCAAGTCTATCCATTACAAATGCCAAGTCAACCTATTTTGTGCAATAGCTGATGTGAAAAAAACTAAACGTTGACATAAGGTCATCATATGCCATATCATTAGGAGCGCAATCAAATGAATAATCTAGTGTATGTAGCACTGCATGCGCTGGATATATACTCCCAATTGAGAATTGGGTTGGGAAAATAGAAAACACAGGAAAAAATTGTGTGTTTATGGGTGTGTGGGTGTGTGAGAGGGGGGAGAGATAGATAGAGAGAGAGAGAGAGAGAGGGAGGGGAGACCTACAACATAAATGCCACAACTAGCACTGTGATGAAGAGCGTAGCAGTCTCAAAAAGTTAAAAATTCAAGTCCCATATTGAACCAGCCGACAACCACACAAAATGGAATCTGCATCCATCAAGAAAATAATCTTAAATATAACAAATATTACTTTTATCAATAAGCTGCCTCACTGTAATTGATAAATGAAATCATGGTAGAGAAAGATGGAAACCTCTTGCATTATAAGTACAGTAGTTGCTAGTGACTCCCGGTGTTATGTCCTATAAGAGGTTTAAGGTTAATATACTACATTGAACTAATAAGACATATTTCACTAATTTCAGGCACTCACAAGTTTCACATTCAAACCAAACTTAAGTTATAGTGAGCGATATTTCACATTTTATAGTTCCATATTAGCTTCAAAGAATCCCTGAATATAAATCCATGTAGTCATTTTTCTTGTTACATTTCCCTCCTAAAGAAAAAGAGATATATACAAACTGAACCACTTTTAAAAATAATGAAACAAATATTAAACTCGATACCAAACAAATATAATTCATTCATTTATTTATTTATTTTATTGATTTTTTTTAAAAACCCGTGCTTTGGAACCCGAATAATTTTAGTGAGATAAGGTGGAGTGGGGCTGTTTGATTCCCAAATCCGGTTGGCCCAAACAAAACTCCCAAACACCCATATATATATATACATCATCTACTCTCTCCATCATCTAACAAATTTAGGGCTTAAAATTGCAGATTATTGGGGTTAAAGCATACATACCATGGTGGTAACAAGAGGGATTAAGGAAGTTGATACCAAGTAATTTTTCCCCCTTGAACTTTGCTGGTTTTAACGCATAAACGATAAATCTCAACTGACAGGTATTTTTCTTTTAATTTTTGCTAGGAAAAATGGAAAAGCCAATAAGGTCTGTTTATATTGAATTTGCTTTCGGGGTTATTTTCCATTTTCCAAATTGCTAAATTATTTATATGTTGTTGTTTAAACAGACTGTGGCAACAATATCCATGAAAAAACCAAGAAGAAAAACTCTGTTGGCGAGAGGGATGGACGCTTATTCTATGTTCATGTAACTTTTAACCTCCTCTTTTTTTTATTCAAGAAAAGGTGTTCACCAAATGTTTTGATTCTATTCCGTTATCTTGTTTGATTATAGGATTACCGACTTTCTGAAACGTTATTACCATAATCATCCACGCTCAACCACTGGATTGGTAACATCTCTATTTTCTATCCAACTTTTTTATACCACTGGATTGGTAACATCTCTACTTTCTCTCTCTTTTTTTCATCAAATATTCCAGATGATGCCGAAAAATCTGGATTTAATGAATGGATTAACATGACTGAATCTGTAAGTTTTTTTGTTCAAATTAAATATTAGATATGCTGCAAGTTTGTTATCATCTCAAATTTCCCCTATTTAATTATTTTCTCAGGAGAAAGCTTCGTGGATTGAAAATGTCAATAATATGAAGGCTGGAGGAAAAACCCTATTCCAACTTCGCTGTGAATATTATTATCTTTATTGATCAGTGTCTATTGTCTGTTGACTGATACAACACTAATTTGTTCGTAGTTACCTGAGACTTGATTAACTTTTTGTATTTGGATTTCAACAGTTGTAATTGTGATTTTGGCTGACTCTTGAGCTGAAAGAAGAGATAGCTTGCATATGCCACAAGCATTATACAAGTCCTAAATCTTGACAGGGCTAGCTCTGACTTCCCAAAATGCACCTCTGTATGTGTGAAGTGAAGCACAGCAGGGAATGTCAGAGTCCGTTTGGGCCTTCGAGATGGGCCTAACCGGGTTTTTTTTCGGGCCGGGTTTTTTCTAATTTAAATCGGATCGAGTTTTGTTAGAGATTCTGAGGACTACATATGTTTGCAACTAGATCATCATAAAAATGTATTAGTTTACATGTAATATTTTATGAAAATATTACTTCGTTGAAAATATTTAAGTTCGGAAAAAAATTAAACATGTTTATAGAATAATATGTTTTATCATTGTTACCCAAATATATACAGTGTACTTACTATATTTTCTTTCATTATTTATGTAATGAAGTATATAAATAATATCATTAATCACAAATATGTAAATATATATATATGTGTTTAAAGTATTATTTATATTTATAGTAAATATAAATTCATAAATATATAAGAAAAAATATTAGAATAATCAGATTTTAACTGGGTTTTTTCGAGCTCTTAATCAGGCTTGGCCGGGCCGAAACCCGGATTTTAACCGGGCCGGGCCGGGCCTTACCTCAAAATATAGGGCCCGTCGAGGTTTTAAGCCCAGGCCGGGACAGGGTCGGACTTTAACCGAGCTAGGTTTAACCGGATTTTGACCGGATCGGGCCGGGCCAGATTTTCTGGCCCGGACTTTTTGCGCATCTCTAATTTGCATAGAGTAACTACTACTCCCTCCGTCCCAAAAAATGTTTCCTATTTGTGTTGGACACGTTTGCCAATGCACACTTTTGATTGTTAATATCTTTAATTTCGTATTAGTATTAAATATAAAAACTTTCTTGTATTAAAGTACTCATAAATACGAATTCAACAAGATCACTCATGACTATATTTGATCTTATAAATTAGACGTAAATTAATAGTCAATCGCTTACCATGAATTGTGTTAGAAGTCAAAATAGGAAACGTAAAAAGGGACGGAGGGAGTATTTATTAGGACTATCCATGTATATTATAGTTCCTAGCCTACCGTCTCTTTTCAACGGTAACTTCACAGTAGTTTAACCTCAAAGTTCTTAAATATTGCAGATCTTGCCACCTACCAATTTGTTTCAGGAACTTAAATTACAAAAATAGTCCGAAAATCTGACATAGTGTACTTTTTTATTTTTATTATTTTTTCTCCCATGTTGTCTGACATAGTGTACTTTTTTCTTTTTATTATTTTTCCTCCTATGTTGTCTTGGCAGGACTGACGAAAACTTGTAAAATTATTATTCAATAAGGTTTTTGAGAGCATTAAGAAGTATAATAAATTTTTATAAGGTATAATTTTTTTTGCATAATATTGCAGAAAAGTACAATACTTGTACTTGATAGAAAAATTGTAGGGATTTTTTTATGAAAATATAATTTTTAACCCCCGAAAATGGTTCCTTAAAAGAAATATGAAGAAGAAAAAGAAAGAGTGAAATTTGGGGTTGGACATTAAAATTGAAAAAAAAAATTGCATTAAATTTTCATATTATACAAGTGTTGTAAATCTATTTGAAGTGAGTTTTTTTTTTTATTTTAATTGAGAAATTATACATATATGATTTTCCTATTTTCAAAAAAGGTACGGTGGTTATTACAAACTCATAATTTAAGATATCTTTTATGATTATTACAATATCATAATTTAAGATATTAAAAAATTTAAAACACCCTATTTATACTATATTTTATGATTATTACAATTTTATAAATAAAGATATTAAAAATGTTTAAGCACCTTATTTATACTATCTCAAATGATTATTACAATTTTAGAATATAAGATATTAAAAATAATCATTTGAAACATTTATACTATCTTTTATGATTATCACAATTTCATAATTAATGATATTAAAAAATTTAAAGCACCATGTTTATACTATCTTTTATGATTATTACAATTTCATAAATAAAGATATTCAAAATTTTAAAGCACCCTATTTATACTATCTTTTATGATATTACAATTTCATAAATAAAGATATTAATATATTATAAGGTAAAAAAATAACAAAAAATTAAGCAATATTAGGCAAAAAAATATTATAAGGATATTTTATATTTTCTAATTCTCTCAAAACCCTTGTCATGAATTTTAAGTTTGAGGGTTGCACCACAGCGGAAGAAAAAAATAATTTTTTTTTATATAAACCAGACTACGCCACTTCAAGTGGCGCAACTACAAATTTTTTTTTACTCCAACGCCACTTCAAATAGGGTAGTGGTTTACTTTTGCAACTTCTCCCTCAAGCAGGTTACTTTTCCCAACAACCTATTCAAGGATCCCAGAAATGCAACTGAGCCCAGGAATATTACCCCATGATTACGTATGCTAGGTACTTGAATGTGCCATGAGAAAATGTCCACGTACCCCCATAATGAGAAGTACATGTTTGAAATAATAAGTTACTGAAACTTCTGTTGAAAGATTGGTAAGTTACCTACTGACTCAGTTTGTGCATACTTGAATGTGAGTGTCTATAGTAATTGAGTAATCACCATCCTCGTGTAGGTTATTTCAAGAAGGTGCTTTTTCCTCAACAGATGCATCAGTTTGTGCATTCCCGTGTTTCTTAAGAGATTTCATTCCCCATCCACCTCGATCAGCCTTATTATTATGGCAACTAATTTGAGTTTTTAAAATAATGGCTTCCATCTCGAGGTTTGGAGAAAAATAGTCTTCCGAAATACTGATTCCAGAAGTAAGTTCAAGATTAGTACTTAAACTTCAGTAAGGGTTCGAAGAAAAGTTCTCCGATTTAGATCTCGAACCTCCCAACTTGCAAGAATTTTTTAACTTATGCGTGTGACTTGCCTTAAACAAAATTCTTAGAAAAGAGGCTGTTTTTAAGAGTATGGCCTGGAGTTCGCATCTTGCCCGAACAATCATCATTAAGACCGAAGAGAATAAACTGTGTCTCCTTAATCTCTGTATTCCCAGGAAGGAGCGTAAACAAAGTAGTAACCTTTATCTTACCAAAAAGATCTGACTATTTGTTATGTTTAAAATCTTCCATTTTGCCAAAAGACCTTGTTTGAAAAATGTACATAAAATCCAAAACCTTATCGTCTGGTAACTCGGCCATCATCAAATTTGCTGTATAGAATTCCCTTTAATCATATATAGAGAAAACATAATGTGGTAACCCATTACTCCATGTACAATGTAGCATTCCTTGAGACACAAGGGCATTCGTGGTAACTCGGCCATCATCAAATTTCTTGGTCATTTTGAAAGTTCTGGCTTTAGCTGTACTTGTTGCTGGTCCTTGAGATGCACTTCCTCCTATACTTCTTTGGGTAGCTGATTTGCAATTTCTAGCAATGTGCCCCACTTTACCGCAGCTGAAACAGGTGACTCCTTGGTTCTCAGACTTGCACTCCGTAGAATAATGACCTTTCTGGCTACACTTAAAATAGTTGGCGTTCTCTCTACACTGACCACTGTGCTTCTTTCCACATGTCTTATAATCGATTACCGGCTTGCTGGACTTTGTTAGAGTAGAACTGATTGAGGTAGTACTGGGCCTAGCTTGTGGGAAATTCTGCATTCTGAACTTCCTGTCTCTATTCCTTCCAAACTGTCGCTGAAACTTCTGAATTGCTTCTCCTTGTTCTGACTTCGCAGGCCCATATTCAAATTTCCTCTTCTTTTCGCCTCTTTCTTTAACAGCTAACGTCTAGTCACTTTCTATCACCAAGGAAGCCTGAACTATCGAAGTATATGCCTTAAGTTGTAGAGCTACAACTCCACTCCTAATTTCTGGCTTCAATCCCTGTTGAAAACGCTTCGCTCTGGGCTTCTGAGCTTACATACTTTGGTACTATTCGAGCCAATTCTGTGAACTTGGCTTCATATTCCGTAACACTCCTATCTCCTTGATTTAACTCTAAAAATTCCATCTCCATCTGATTCTGGAGATAATACGGAAAACATTTTTCTAAGAACAGTTCTGTGAATCGGGTCCAGGAAATAGGACCTTCTCCTTCCAAGGCTCGCGTAGACTCTCACCAATAATTTGAAACATTCTTCAGAAAGTAACTAGCATAATCTGTCTTCAAATCATCACCCACCTAGGTGAGAGCAAAGACTTTTCCATTTCTTTCAACGAGATCCTGGCAGCAACAGGATCTACTTCACCTTTGAACTCTGGGGGTTTCACAGCCTGGAAAGATTTAAAACTAACAGCTTGGGTTGTCCCCCTCAACTAGTGCTGTTGTTGAATTTGCAGCAGTTGCTGTTGGATTTGTTGTTGTTGTTGCTGAAATTGGTGTTGTTTCTAGAATTGTTGTTGTTGTTGGGCCAGCTGAGTAGACTGCTGACGCAACAGATCTATCAATTTACTCATGGAGGGATCCCCAACAGATCCGTCGTTGGGTTGAGGATTCTTCTTAGGGGCATTCTCCTGAAACATAACAGTAATATATAAGAAAATGGAATGCCCCAAACATTTTATACATATGTATCAGGAGAGTGCTGCCACAATGAAAATATCATCATCCTCAGTTAATTGGATCCACCCAGAGCGAATGACTAAATTCTAGAAATGCCAGCAACAGAAGCAACAATAATAGTAACAACAGTAATAACAACGCACAAGTATATAAAAACTGAACAACATAATAAAGCAGCTACTATGTAACAACCATAAAGAAATCCAATTAGTACAACTGATATCCAACTACTAACTCATACGAATACACAAAAAAATTGGTTGATATAACAGCCTCTAACTACTACATGCTACAACAACATAATGTACATATAAAATAAACTACAGAACTCCTAAAGTAACCAGATCTGAGTTTTGTATACTACTCCTGCTGCAACTCTCTCTAGCAACTTCCACTGCCACTGCCACCAATCGTACCCAACTCGAACACCAACCAGTTAACAAAATCCTGGTACTGGATAACCCTAAACTGAGAGCTAATGAAAGGATCAGTGGATCTCGCTCGCTCGACAGCATTCTGGGTCAAGATCCTCACTCTAGCCTGAATATCGGGAAAGGGGACAGGAATACCCTGGAAGGGTCCAACTGGCACTCGGTCAAGATGTGCTGCAAACTCTGGCCTCTGCTCTCTGATCAAAGATCTGTTCACTTCCTTATGAACATTATACGGAATGGGAGATAAAGTACCTGTGGGAGCAAAGGGAGGGTCTGGAGGTCTAGAGAACGAAGAGCTAGGTCCACAACCCGGGGGGACAATCTCTAACAGCTGAAACTGTCCTCCGCACCCAATGAGGACAGGCACTAGGTCCAGGTATATCTCTCGGGACAAACTGAGGCACTGGTGGGGGAGGTAAAGGAGTCTCCTCAGCTACAACATCTAGTGTCCTCTCAGAGTCTGAGCTATCTGAATCAGATCTGTTCTCCCGGGATGGAGAACTGGATATCACTATGGGCCACCGTCAACAATTTAAATATACAGGAAATACACAATAAGGTTAAGGCAATTCTATCAAAACATCAATAGATGCCAGGCAAACGCCTTCGGAACCCTCGACTGACTCTTAGGTTCGCTCCTCTAAATGAGTTGTTGACTCACACTTTAGGACACAGTTTCTATACCTCTTTTACTCGACTCTTAACCTAAATCAGGGATTTAAACCTGTAGTTCTGATACCAACTGTGACGGCCTCAACCCGGGCTCAGGAGTTGAAGTCATTAATATAACAAACCACAATTATAAACTACGAAATTATTATTATTACAATAACAAAACCCCAAAACCAAGATCTTCTCCAGGTTCAAGTATGATTTAAGCTACTCACTATTACACAACCAATTATTAAAAAGTCTGACACGCTAACTTATTCCGCAACTCATCAGACCGCACATGGTCTGATACAAACTACCTCAAAGGAGCCGGGACTGGAAGGGGATGAAACTCTGTTCTGACCAGGTCTGATAGATCGTCTAGGAATCTGTGATATATATATAACAGGTTGCAAGGGTGAGCATATAATCGCTCAGCATACCAACATATGAATAGCATAGTAAAAACATTTAATATAAACAGTTATAGGAATAAAACTATGAAGCAGTATAAAAATAATAACCTGTAAGTCATTTCAAATCTCTGTCAAGATAACAACATTTAAAACTGGATATCACTGACTAGCATGCTCTTAATAAAACGACATAGTTGTGTGCTGTGTAAACACTATAGTCCAATTTTAGCATGTTATTCACATTTATAATTCAACTGTATAAACCACTTGTTTCGTTACGGGAATCACAAAGCCAAATGAGATTCATAGTGGATATGTGAAGACAGCTGATCAAGCTATGAACACTAGACGACTCCATCTGCCATCCCATAAACCTGTTCCGGAACTCAGAGACTAGATAGGTCTCTAACCTGCTGGACTAATCGGTTATGTAGTGCGCGCAAACGAGTTAGCCGCTTATGCAACCTCGTTGGGAATATGTTGTGAACTTCATGATTTCATTAACAAAACACCTTAATAGATTCAACTTAGTGAATTATGTAGCACTCGACGGATAAGGAATATAGTCCCGACGGATGACTCAATATAGTCCCGACGGATGATGATTTGATATCCATCGAGTGAGTAGCTTATGTAATAATAAGTCATGTAGCACATTTCTGCAAATGCCTTTGTATAGATTTTGTAGTAGCATATAAGTCATGTTGACTTTAATTAGATATACAAAATATGTTGATTAATTGTACATAGATGATGTCTTGTAATTCTGCATAAATGAAATGAAGTCAAGTGCCAAATAGCTACCCGACGGATGATCTACAAGGCAACCCGACGGATGATCATGTACCCGACGGATGATCAATTCAAACATCTGTTGACAGTGACAACACAATCACATGTGTTGAGTGTATGCAAAAGGAATGTGGAAGCCTATTCAACTGGGTTTTTGAGAACAAAGAAGCATTGCCATTTCCATGCTATTATGAAGATATTCAAAGATGCTGGAATAAAGTAATGAAGCAGCATAGTATTAGACTTGATAGGTTTTGTTTTATTATCTTATCTTATAACTGTGTAATCTTGGTGATATATAAACCAAGAGTAGCAAATAGAAAAACAACAAGACTAAGCAATACATTTTCTTAGAGAAATAATTGTAAGCTGTATCCTTAGCATTTCTCTGTAAGTTTAGTTGTTCTTATTTTGTAAGCAGTTGTGAGCTATTCAAGCTTCACAAGGTTCTCTTGATATATATATATATATATATATATATATATCTGGTGGATACATTCAAATCCACAAGAAAGTTTTAAAGACTTGTGTTTTTATTACTTTGTATTTTGATTCATATTTAACTTGTCATTTCGCACTTTGCAAATCAAAACACTGACATATATATATATATATATATATATATATATATTTTAAGTTAAAACACTTTATACTTGAGAAAAAGTTTCAAGAATTCCATTCAACCCCCCTTCTGTAATTCTTGTTGCATTGTTAGGGACTAACAATTGATATCAGAGCAAGCTCTTGAAGAACAAAGAGTTTAAAGATCACAACAAATAGCAAGATGAACAAGAAAGATGTTGGAGTCAAGATTTCTTTTCTGGACAAAGATAATTACCATCACTGGAAGGTAAAGATGCATCTCCATTTACTTTCTCAAGATGAGGCCTATGTGGATTGCATAGAGAGAGGCCCTCATGTACGAATGAGAGCTGCAATTGGAAATGAGCAATCAGTTCCCAAGCCAAGGCATGAATGGTCAGATCCTGATATTGAACAAGTCAAGAAAGACAAAAAGGCCATGAATATTCTGTTCAATGGAGTTGATGGTGACATGTTTGACAACATCATCAATTGCAAGACAGCCAAAGAGGTTTGGGACACCATTCAAATAATTTGTGATGGCACTGAACAAGTTAGAGAAAATAAGATGCAGTTACTAATTCAGCAATATGAGCATTTCCACTTTGAAGAAGGTGAAACACTCACTGATATCTTTAGTAGATTTCAAAAGCTACTAAATGCTTTGAAGCTGCATGGAAGAGTCTACCAAACCAAAGATTCTAACCTCAAATTTTTGAGATCCCTTCCAAAAGAATGGAAACCAATGACAGTCTCCTTGAGAAACTCACAAGAATACAAGGAGTTTACACTAGAGAGATTGTATTGCATTCTAAAGACTTATGAGCTTGAAATAGAGCAAGATGAAAGAATGGAGAAAGGGAGAAAGAAATGAGGGTCCATTATACTGGTTGCTGAGTTAGAGAAAGAGAAGGAGATAAAGATAGAAGTTGTTGAGTCTACTTCAAAGGTCTGTGAAAATAAGGGCAAGGGGCTGGTAGCAGAAAATGAAGATTATTTGAGCCAAGATGATATGAATGACATTGATGAACATCTAACATTTCTTTCCAGAAGATTTTCCAAACTCAATTTCAAGAAGAACTTTAGAGCAGCTAAGCCAAATGGAAACATGGTGGATAAATCAAAATTCAAATGTTTCAAATGTGGCTTGGCAGGGCACTTTTCCAGTGAGTGTAGAAAGTCAGATTCCAGCAAGAAGAAGTTTGAGCCTGTGGATTATAAATAGAAATATTTTGAGTTGCTCAAATAAAAGGAAAAGGGCTTTCATTACACAAGAAAATGACTGGGCAGCAAATGGTTTGGATGAGGATGAGGATGTTAGCTATGTCAATCTAGCCCTAATGTCCAAGTCTGATGAAATAGAGATAAGTTCTTCAAGTAATCTGGTAATCACCATTAACCTTGCACATTTATCTAAAGCTGAGTGTAATGATGCAATAAATGACATGTCTACAAAATTATATCATTTGCGTGTTACTCTTAAGTCCCTCACTAAGGAAAATGCTAAAATCAAAGAAAACAACTTGTTTTTAAGTGAGAGAAATAATGTGCTAGAGTCTCAATTTATTGAATTTGAAAAACTGAGAATTGAGTGTAAGATTGCTAAGGATGAATTAACTGAGTCCTTGAAGAAAGAAGAGATTTTGAAGAAGCAGCTTGAACGAGAACAGGAGGTGATTAAGGCATGGAAAACATCTAAAGATGTTCATGCTCAAATCACCAAAGTTCAAGGTATTGAGTCCTTTTGTGATGCATCCTGGAAGAAGAATAAGGAGAAGCTGGAATCCAATTTGGTTGAAGGATCGCTAACAAATGTGGACTCGACGGATGATGAGAGTCATCCGTCGGATAATCAAAAGGATTATCCGTCGAGTGATATAAATCCTCATCCGTCGGCTGTGAGCAAACCTGTGAGTAAAGCCAAACTTGCCAAGTTAAATGAAAAATATGGATCAGTTTCCAAAAACTTCATTTCAGGAGAATCTAGTCAAGTGAGGAAGGAGAAGAAAGTGAATGTTGGTCATCTGTCTCTCAAGCAATTGAATGACAGACTAGAAAATATTGAGGTTAAACAGAGGCTAAAAAGAACAACAATAGAAATGGTAAAGTAGGGACTAACAAACATAACAACTACACACCTGATAAGTATGCTCCAAGAAAAATCTGTGTTAAGTGTGGTAGTGTAAATCATTTTTCTGTTAATTGCAAAACTGCCATGCCTACTTCCATATCCGTGCCACCTCCTTTTCCCAACATGAACGCCATGCCTTCTATGCCTATAAATGTTATGTCTACACAGAATATGAATGCATAATTTGCTAATATGCCATTTGCACCTAATCCTTATTATGCTGCATTTAGTATGCCTCAAATGCCATTTACCATGCCCTACTGGAATAACATGTTTGCTAATAGCATGCCATTTCCTGTTAATCAAAATGTGCATGATAATTCTGTATCAATGAATGGTTTCAAGGGTCTCAGATGACTAAGGATGAATCTGATATCCCTAAGTCAAATGAGATCAAACCTAAGAAACAGAAGAAGAAAGCTAACAAGGCAGGACCCAAGGAAACTTGGGTACCAAAATCAACTTGATTTGATTTTAATGTGTGCAGGGAAACAGAAAGAATCTGTGGTACTTGGATAGTGGTTGTTCAAGACACATGACTGGTGATTCTACCATGCTCACAGAGTTCAAGGAAAGAGCTGGCGCAAGTATTTATTTTGGAGATGACATCAAGGGTTATACTGTGGGATATGGCTTGATTTCAAAAGACAATGTCATCATTGAGGAGGTTGCCTTGGTGGATGGTCTCAAGCATAATTTGTTGAGTATTTGCCATCTTTGTGATCAAAGCAATTCAGTAACCTTCAACTCAGAAGCCTGTGTTGTGACAAACAAGAGGAGCAACAAAGTGGTTCTCACTGGAGTGAGAAAAGGAAATGTGTACCTGTTGGATTTTAATCGCAGCGGGGACATGGCAAAACACTTTTACACATATAAAATCCAAATAAAAGCATACAGATCATGAATAAAAATTCGAGGGATCGAATCTAACCTTTAAAATAATTCGGAGACAACGATCAGAGATCCTTAGAAGTTGCTCCTCAAGTGTGAAGCACTCCACCGATATCCACCAAGAAAACGATGTTAAGGAGGAGGAAGGAGGTGGAGAGAATTGGGTTTTCCAAACTTTTTGGGTTTTTGGGGTTTTGGGGTTGGAATCAAAATATAGGGTCTATAATAGTATATTTATAGGCAAAATTTTCAACTGAAATTTTCCCATAAATATTATTATTATTATCTCATTTAATATTCACATTAATAATTAAAACACATTTTAATTATTAATCCTTTTTCTAAACACTTTAGAAATAATTCTCTCTCTTGATTTAATTTCCAAAAAATTAAATCCTTAATTAATAATATTAAGAAATTTTCTTAATTAATTTATAATCAATTAAATCTCATTTAATCAATTATTAAATTTTCCAATTAATTATTTATTTCATAAATAAATAATTATTAGCCATTATTAATTAATTCCTCCACCATTAAATCATTCTCTTTTTATGGTGTGACCCTGTAGGTTCAATATTAAGCCGGTAGTAGAAATAAATAATAATAAAACTATTTTATCATTATTTATATAAATTCTCTAATTTATTAAATATGATTAATTAATTAATCACATTTATTCTACATCGTGAGGGATACTTCTCAGCATATCGCGACTATCCGGATAATATGAATTCACTGCTTAGAATACCAAGAACCTATTCAGTGAATAGTTACCGTACAATAAACTCCTTCTACCCTACAATGTCCCGATTAAATACAAGGCATGGATCTCGTGTCAAGCCTATCTAATTTAATCACTTGCTTACCATTTACTATGCGTAGTTCTATGCAAATTAGAAACTCCTTTCTAATTTCATTCACTCTGGCCAGAGATTCCTGAACTAGCATAAGTGGATCAGCCTTGAACATTCACTTCCTTCACTGGAAGGGGTAGATCCTATATTGATCATACACTATCTTCGTGTACAAATTCCTATACCTAGTAGAGCCCTAATAATTGTCCCTGGAGACTAAGAACTAAACCAAAGCATAGTTCAGTGTACACTAGATGACTATGATGACCTCAAGTCTAAGAATACTTGTACAACTATCACTATGTGAACAACTGCTGACACGTGAGTGAACTCCATCAGTTGTTCAGCTGGGCGAGTCATGTTCAGTGAACTTATTCTATAATAAGCACCTACATACTAGCTATAGTGTCACCACACAAATGTCTATGAGAACAGACATCCTTCATAATGAAGCAAGCATAGTATGTACCAATCTCTGCGGATTATTAATTACCAGTTAGTAATCCTACGACCAGGAACTATTTAAGTTTAGAGTTATCATCTTTTAGGTCTCACTATTATGATCTCATCATAATCCATAAAAAGCTTTACTCTAAACTATGGTATATCTTATTTAAACACTTAAATAGATAGAGCCCGTAATAAAAACAAAACAAGTCTTTTATTAATATCAATGAAATCAAAACAGATTACACAGGAAGTTATTCCTAAATCCTAATTCATGATTGGACTTAGGACATATTCCTTTCAATCTCTCACTTCTACTAAAGCCAATCACTCTGGTATCTAATACCCATCTTGTCTTTATGACGATCAAAGTGACTTTCATAAAGTAGCTTTGTGAGTGGGTATGCTATGTTGTTATGTGTGTCAACTCTAATTCAATACAATACAAGAAATGTTACCGCACTCCCACTAACCCTTTTGTAGACGCATGGTTCATCTACGTTTTTGATAAAATCAAACTCTTTGATTGTCTCATCAAAACGAATGTTCCATCTTTCGAGAAGCTTGCTTTAAACCACATATGGTTCGCAGTAGCTTACACACTAGGTTTTCATTTCTCTTGGAAAGAAAACCATCTGGCCATTTTCTAGATCTCATAGTAGTAGTAAGCAGCAATCGCAAGCAAAATCCGAACTGATTTTAATAGGGCTACAGGTAAATGGTTTCATCAAAGTCAATCCATTGCCTTTGTCTGAATCCTTTTCCCAAAAGCCTGGCCTTAAAGGTCTCCACCTGGCCATCTGCTATAATCTATCTTTTGTATACCGTATACATAGATTCCATTTCGGATTTCATGGCACTTTGCCATTTCTCTGAGTCAACACTACTCATAGCCTCATTATAGGTCATAGGGTCGTCATCATCAATGATCGACAACTCATTGTCATTCTCAATGACAAGGCCATATTACCTCTCAGGTTGGCGAGACACTCTCCCTGATCTATGAATGGGCTATTCCACAAAAGGTTGTTCAGTCAGAACAGGTGTTTCCACTTGATCCGTAGTAGTTTGTGCTTCTTGAACTTCATCAAGTTCAATTTTGCTCCCACTGTTTCCTTCAAGGATAAACTCCTTTTCCAAGAAGGTAGCATGTCTGGAGACAAACACCCGATGATCGGTGTAAAAGTAATACCCTAAAGTCTCTTTAGGATATCCCACAAAACTACATTTTACGGGTCGATATTCCAGCTTATCTGGGTCAACTTACTTGACATAAGCTGGACATCCCCAAATCTTAACGTGTTTAAGACTCGGTTTCCTTTCTTTCCATATCTCATACGGAGTTTGAGGAACAGATTTGGAAGGCACCATATTCAGTAAATATGTTGAGGTTTCCAATGCATAACCCCATAGGAATACTAGAAGATTTGCATAGCTCATCATGGACCGAACTATGTCTAACAAAGTTCGATTTCTCCTTTCAGATACCAATCTGGAGGAGTCCACTGGGAGACTATACCATTTATTTTGAGATAATCTAGAAACACTCCATTAAAGTATTCACCACCTCGATCTGATCGAAGAGTTATAATACTATGTTTGGTTGTTTCTCCACTTCATACTTATATTCTTTGAACTTTTCAAAGGCTTCAGACTTGTGTTTCATCAAACACATATCCGAATCTAGATCTATCATCTATGAAAGTAATGAAGTATGAAAATCCACCCATGGCTTGCTTAGACATTGGTCTACATACATCTGTGTGTACCATTCATAGCAAATTTGAAGTCCTCTCTCCATGTCTACTAAATGGAGACTGCAGTGCCACTATGAAGTGAGATTTTCATCATCCCTTTTCTTTTATTAGTTTGTTCAATCTGAAGTAAATCATGTCACATTTATACAGACCATTATTTAAAGCACCACGTCCATAAAGAATATTATCTCTAAGAATAGAACATTCATTATTCTCAATAATAAATGAAAATCCAGCCAAGTCTAACATGGGAATAATATTCCTCACAATCGAGGGAACAAAATAACAATTATTTCAAACAATAGTCTTGCCCGTAGGCATATATAAATGAAATGATTCTACATCTTCAGCAGCAACACTTGCTCCATTTCCCTTCAGTAGAATCACCTCCTCTTCCTCAAGAGTCCTACTTCTCCTTGGTCCCTGCAACAAATTGCAGATTTGAGAACCACAAGAGGTATCTAATACCCAAGTAGAAATTTGATTTAATGACATATTCACTTCTATCATGAACTTACCTGAATCAGAAGCGGTAGTCTCACTACCCTTCTTCTTCTTCAATTCTGCAAGGTAAACCTTGCAGTTCCTCTTCCAGTGCCCCACCTTGTTACAGTGAAAGCAAACAACTTTGCTTTCGGGGTCTTCAGCTTTTGGTGGAACTGGCATTTTCTCACCTACTTTCTTCTTCTTGGAAGAGTTCCTCTTCCTTTTTTTAGGATTGGAACCTTCACCAATTAAAAGAACAGAACTCTTCATAGGGGGAAAATTCAATTCCGCAGTCTTCAACATTTGTGGAGTTCAGGCAGGCTGACATCCAACTTATTCATGTGAAAGTTCACAACAAACTGCGAGAACGAACTCGGAAGCGATTGCAAGACCAAGTCTTGGCTCAGCTCCCCATCCATGGCAAAACCAAGTTGTCCAAGACGTTCAATCAAATTGATCATCTTAAGTACATGGTCATTCACAGATGATCCCTCAGACATCCTACAACCGAACAACTCCTTCGATATCTCATATCGAGCTGTCCTCCCCGCCACATCATACAACTCTTGTAGATGCATGAGGATAATGTGAGCATCCATATGCTCATGTTGCTTCTGTAGCTCAATGTTCATGGAAGCTAGCATGATGCATTGTGCAACATTTGCATCATCTATCTACTTACGATACATAACATGTTCATCATTATGTGCATCACTAGCAGGTTCAGTAGGCTTAGGTGAGTCAATCACGTATTCCAGCTTCTCAATCCTGAGAACAATTCTCAAGTTTCGAAGCCAGTCAGCATAATTAGGACCAGTCAATTTGTGAGTATCTAGTATGCTCCTGAGTGATAGTGCAGAAGACATAATGTATATTGTAAATCTGTAAATGATAACCACATAACAACATTTAGCAAATATTCGATTTCATTTTAAAACACTATATGAATCGGGTCTTTATTCATAAGTGGCTCCCACTAGTTTACCTAATTTATTCAACCCCCTACGTGAAAAATTAAGCATTCATAATGCTAGTGGGAATAGGGATCCTACATTCCATTACACAACCCCGGCTGTAGCACGAACCGCCATGTAATATTCAATAGGCAGACAACTCTTGTCAATTACATCTTATGTTATTCCCTAATCAAAATTTAGCCTCTTGAATAATTGAGTCTCGGCTGTGGCACGACAAACTCAATATTCTAAGTCAAGTCTAACCCAACATTCCGTACAATTGAATCAGTCCCCAAAGGCCCACGGCTGTAGCACGTACCGACCTTTAGATTCTTATTCAATGTACACATCTCTATGTAATAAACAAGTATTTCTTATTTCGAAATCAAAGCCCTCGGCTGTAGCACGAACCGACAATGATTCAAAAATAAGAACTACTTTTCTATCATGTTGGAAGGCTATGACCGACACAAGCCCGTTGTGTCATTGGCCAATTACTACTTAATATTATTTAATTTTAGAGGGATTATATTACGTTACAATCATAATCATATTATAAAGAGATTCTTCCTTTTAAATTAAATATTTCAAATCAATAATCAATAATCAGATGATTCCCAGATCGGGTGGAGCATTGTCAAGAGACGCTTTCTTACAGATAGAAATCTGTTGTTGACAGAATCATCCTTTCTCTCATATCGAAAATTCATATTCAATTACGTGCTTCACAAACACAAGAATCTCATGATTGTATTCATAATATTGTTATTAAGGTTATGAAACAATTTCACTATACTAGGTTGTCTAACAAACACCTTATGTTCATTCAAGTTCACCTAAATCTATCATCGCATGATAAACTAAGCATATATCACATATATCAACATGAATAAACATCAAGGTAGGCATATTACATCATCTAGCATATTGGTCTAAGCATTATACATCTCTATGTATCACATGAAGCATTTAAAAGCAATTAAAAACAGCTTTAAAACACTTTCGGAAATATAAACAGTTCAAAACTTTTATATAAACTAAAATTGATCACTCCATTAGAAACGAATCCAACGGTATGTTGCACGCCCAAAACGGAGTTATGAAACTCCCAGAAAATCAATTTTAATATAAACAGTCGGGCTGTAACGCATTACAGGAACGCGTTACAAGCCCTGTAACGCATTCCGGTGATGCGTTACAACCCTTTTAACCAATTAAAAGGTGTAACACATTCCGTGAATGCGCCACAGGTGTGTAACGCATTCCCGGAATGCGTGACACCCTTATATATATATATTTTTTTTCTTTTCTGCAGCAGCCGCCTTTTTTCGATTAGCGTGCCGCCGTACCTTGTCAGACCTCTGCCGTGTCTCTCCGTGCAGCAGCAGTACAGCAACAGCAGATGATACAGATGTATATACAAATATATATATATATACTATATATACATATATTTACTTATTTAATTACGAATTTAATTACAAGAACTTCAAAAATTCATAATAAAAAATCTACACATCATAAAATTATGAAAAAAATAATACCCAGACGATCTACAACACTTGTAGAACCCAGATCAACATTCAAAATTATTCTGAGAAACGATTTCTCATCAGACAAAATTAATCCATGATATGGTATATCTTATTTAAACACTTAAATAGATAGAGCCCGTAATAAAAATAAAACAAGTCTTTTATTAATATCAATGAAATCAAAACAGATTACACAGGAAGTTTTTCCTAAATCCTAATTCATGATTGGACTTAGGACATATTCCTTTCAGTACCTAGCTGACTTCAACTCATTAAATGTAGAATATGTTACTTGTCTTCTCAGTAAAGCAAGTCAAGATGAAAGTTGGCTACGACACAAGAAGCTATCCCATCTAAACTTCAAGACCATGAATGAACTTGTAAAGAAAGAACTGGTAAGAGGCATTCCTCAAGTGGAGTTTTCTAAGGATGGACTGTGTGATGCTTGCCAAAAGGGAAAGCAGATTAAAGCATCATTCAGAAAGAAGCTTGATTCAACAATTGAAGAACCTTTGCAACTGCTACACATGGATTTGTTTGGACCTGTCAATGTGTTGTCTATCTCAAGGAAAAGATTTTGCCTAGTAATTGTAGATGATTTCTCAAAGTTCTCTTGGACATATTTCCTTAAGTCCAAAGATAAGGCTAGTGAAATCATCATCAATCACTTAAGGCAAGTCAACAATCATCCTGATTTCAAAGTTAGAAGAATCAGGAGTGACAATGGAACTGAGTTCAAGAATTCTGTCATGAGAGCATTTTGTGAAGAAAATGGGATTTTGCATGAGTTTTCAGCAGCAAGAACTCCACAATAAAATGGAGTAGTAGAAAGGAAGAACATATCACTTATTGAAGCTGCAAGGATAATGCTTGAAGAATCTAAGTTACCAACATATTTCTGGGCTGAAGCTGTAAATACTGCATGCTACACTCAGAATATTTCTCTGGTTAATCAAGTAAAATGCATGACTCCCTATCAATTGTTCAAGAACAAGAAGCCAACTCTAAATTTTCTTTATGTCTTTGGCTACAAATGTTATATCTTGAGAAATCAAACTGATCATAATGGGAAGTTTGATGCTAAAGCAGATGAAGGAATTTTTGTTGGATATGCTGTTGGTAAAGCATACAGAGTCTATATTCTGAGAACCAACATTGTTGTGGAATCAATACATGTTGTGTTTGATGATAAAAAAATTGAAGGACTACAAGATGGAGATAACCATGAAAGCCTCAAATTTGACAATGTGGAGATGGTTAGTGATGACAGTGATGATGAAAGTGATCAAGAAATAGTGTCAAAGGATAATGCAAAAAAATCTACTACCAATGAAGCACAAAATTCAACATCTTTCGAGTTGTAAAATGCTTCATCCGTCGGGAGACAATCTGCTTTATCTGTCGGGAGACAACCAGCTTCATCCGTTGGTACTCAAAATTCACCATCCGTCGGGTCATCAAAAGAAGCTGAAAGTCAGAATAGATCACTTACAGAAAGTTCCCCTTTCTCAAATCAAAGATCCATACACTCAGGGGGAGTTTCTAATAATCAAAACTCAATCACACATCAAGACAATAATGGGGCCTCTTCATCTAGAGCTAATCTACCCCAACAAAGGAAATGGACAAAGGATCACCCTTTTGAGCTCATCATTGGTGATGTATCTTCTAGAGTTCAAACAAGGAGTGCAACTCAGGAAGAATGTATATATAGCAGTTTCCTATCTAAGGAAGAACCAAAGAGGGTAGAAGAAGCTTTGTTGGATCCTGATTGGATTTTAGCTATGCAGGAGGAGCTAAACCAATTTAAAAGGAATAAGGTATGGAAGCTGGTACCCAAGCCTAAAGGAAAGAATCCAATAGACACCAAATGGGTATTCAGAAACAAGATGGATGAAAATGGCATATTAGTCAGGAACAAAGCTGGATTGGCTGCCAAGGGCTATTGTCAACAAGAAGGAATAGATTTTGATAAAACATTTGCTCCTGTTGCAAGACTTGAAGCCATCAGAATCTTCTTAGCCTATGCAGCCCATGCCAATTTTAAGGTCTATCAAATGGATGTAAAAAGTGAAAGGAATATGTCCTAAGTCCAATCATGTATTAGGATTTAGGAATAACTTTTATGTAATCTGTTTTGATTTCATTGATATTAATAAAAGACTTGTTTTGTTTTTATTACGGGCTCTATCTATTTAAGTATTTAAATAAGATATACCATAGTTTAGAGTAAAGCTTTTTATGGATTATGATGAGATCATAATAGTGAGACCTAAAAGATGATAACTCTAAACTTAAATAGTTCCTGGTCATAGGATTACTAACTGGTAATTAATAATCCGCAAAGATCGGTACATACTATGCTTGCTTCATTATGAAGGATGTCTATTCTCATAGATATTTGTGTGGTGACACTATAGCTAGTATGTAGGTGCTTATTATAGAATAAGTTCACTGAACATGACTTGCACAGCTGAACAACTGATGGAGTTCACTCACGTGTCAGCAGTTGTTCACATAGTGATAGTTGTACAAGTATCCTTAGACTTGAGGTCATCATAGTCATCTTGTGTACACTGAACTATGCTTTGGTTTAGTTCTTAGTCTCCAGGGACAATTATTAGGGCTCTACTGGGTATAGGAATTTGTACACGAAGATAGTGTATGATCAATAAAGGATCTACCCCTTCCAGTGAAGGAAGAGAATGTTCAAGGCTGATCCACTTATGCTAGTTCAGGAATCTCTGGCCAGAGTGAATGAAATTAGAAAGGAGTTTCTAATTTACATAGAACTAAGCATAGTAAATAGGAAAGAAAATGATTAAATTAGATAGGCTTGACACAAGTTCCATGCCTTGTTTTTAATCAGGACATTGGAGGGTAGAAGGAGTTAATTGTACGGTAACTATTCTGAATAGGTTCTTGGTATTCTAAGCAGTGAATTCGTATTATCCGGATAGTCGCGATATGCTGATAAGTATCCCTCACGATGTAGAATAAATATGATTAATTAATTAATCATATTTAATAAATTAGAGAATTTATATAAATAATGATAAGATAGTTTTATTATTATTTATTTCTACTACCGGCTTAATATTGAACCTACAGGGTCACACCATAAAAGAGAATGATTTAATGGTGGAGGAATTAATTAATAATGGCTAATAATTATTTATTTATGAAATAAATAATTAATTGGCAAATTTAATAATTGATTAAATGAGATTTAATTGATTATAAATTAATTAAGAAAAGTTCTTAATATTATTAATTAAGAATTTAATTTTTGGAAATTAAATCAAGAGAGAGAATTATTTCTAAAGTGTTTAGAAAAATGATTAATAATTAAAAGATGTTTTAATTATTAATGTGAATAATAAAGGGTTAATAATAATAATATTGATAGGGATAAATAAATTATGCTTGTATAATTTATTACTGCATTAATTGTACAAGCTGTGGGCTGCTTGGCCCAATAAAAAGATATATGATACTCAGACCAGAAAGGTTAAGCCTGATGGACCAGATCAGGCCTGATGGAATAAAAAAGGCCCAAAAGCCCTGATTATTAATTAATTTCATAATTAATTAATAAGGGACAAATCAGATGTTGAAAAGAGTCCCGATAAGGATATAAATCCTTGGAGATTAGCCTCAAGGGGACCTAAAAGGATAAGGAATCAGTTTCCTACTATCTAGGACTCCAAAGTCCATTCTAATTATGAGACTTGCCCACCAAGTCTCCTATACCAAGTCCAATTCAAGGAGTCCCAACATCTATATAAGGGGTCTCACCCCCACCAATCAGAACTACGTTTTTTGGCTTGATTCTCTAATTCACAGAGATACGTAGGCATCTCGTAAAGGCAGATTGAGTTACGAAACACGAGAGCAGTCATTAAAGGCCTTGAGCTCCCGAATCTTAGTATTAAATACAGCAAGTAATAACCTTAGTTTTTTATCCATAACATTTGGCGCCGTCTGTGGGAAAAATGCAACAACAACCATGGCGAGAACACGGAGAACAATTGGAGCTCTAGAGGAAGGAACACCATCAGAGACAACCCAGGTGATTTCATCAACCGTGGAGGTTCCTCCCCATTCAACTTATGCATCTACTCAGGGGGAAGCCCAGACAGGGGCAACTCAACCTCAGCCACAAGGGACAACTCCCCCGACTATTCAAGGTACGAATCCTCAAGTTCAACAAGTACATATACCTATGAATTCTCGACCCGTCGGGTATGAATATTCAACTGTTGTTACTACTAACCCCCTTATGGGATGCCCCTTCGCCCTGAGGTTGGAGGAAGCGGATATGCTGGGCGAGGCGAAGCACGAGGGCAGTCACCCCCCTATATACGAGGTTTGGGTCCTATTCCTGAGGATCGGGAATTTTCTGGTCCTTATACTGAGAGAGACTCTGAATCTTCGGATGATGAAGTGGCCCCGAGAAGGAGGCGTCCTGGAAAAGAGCCAATGGCCGATGGAAGGCAACGCCCCCCAAAGCACCCCAGGGGCGAATCCCCAAGAAGTGCAGGAAAGGATCAGGGCTCATGAGGCTGAAATCCAAAGGCTGAGGCGTGATTTGGAGGCTCACCAGGCCACCAGACCCCAGATACCTCCTAGGGCGAGAAATCCTCCTCCTGTCATAGACCTGGATGGTCCGGTAAGAAGAAGGGCTGTTGTCCCAAGAACTGATCCAAGCAATCTCCTTCCCCTTGGAGATCCTGATGATCCAACTCCACCCTTCACAGAAGAGATAATGAATGCCCATATCTCAAGGAAATTCAAGATGCCCACTATCAAAGCCTATGATGGCACGGGAGACCCCGCTAATCATGTTAGGATGTTCTCTAATGCACTGCTGCTGCAACCCGTGAATGATGCTATAAAGTGTCGGGCCTTCCCTCAAACCCTGTCGGGTATGGCTCAAAGATGGTACAGTCGTCTGCCCCCAAATTCTATTGGATCGTTCAGAGAATTAAGTCAGGCTTTTATTAAGCAATTCATCAGTGGAAGAGTCCATGAGAAAAGTTCAGCATCCCTTATGAGTCTTGCTCTTACCTGAATCGTTTTACAAAGGAGGCTTTAAAAGTCCCAGACCTTGATGATAAGGTAACCATGATAGCACTACAACAAGGAACCAGGGATGAGTTTTTCAAGATGTCCTTGGCCAAACGTCCCCCTGAAAACATGTTGCAACTCCAAGAGAGAGCAGGGAAGTATATCAAGGTTGAAGAAAGTATGAGGAAGACCATAATAAGTAATGAGCCCACTGGAGGCAAGAAGCGAAAAACTGATTTGGAATATATTGCAAAGGACAAATATCCTAGAACCGAGCAAAACCCTGATTCAACCCCCAAGAAGGGAGGACCTGGGCAAAAGTTCACTGAATACGCTAAGCTTAATGCTCCTAGAAGTCAGATTTTGATGGAGATTGAGAAAGACAGAGATGTTCACTGGCCTAAGCCCTTGAAGGCTGATCCCGCCAAGCTAGATAAGAGCAAGTATTGCAGGTTTCACAAAGATGTTGGCCATGACACCGATGAGTGTAGGCAGTTGAAAGATGAAATTGAGTTCCTCATTCGAAAAGGAAGATTGAACAAATACACTGGAGAAGGAGGGGATAGGAATAATAATGGAAGGAAGAACTTTGAGGATCGTAGGAGGGACCAAGATGATTAGGGGCGAAACCCCCAACCTAGAGGACCAGTTATAAACACCATTTATGGAGGGCCGAGACCTCGAGGGCCTGTGATAAATACGATCTTTGGAGGTCCAACTCCTGCTGGATTGTCCAAAAATTCCAGAAAGGCATATACTAGAGAGGTTATGCATATTGTTGGAGAAGCCCCGAAGAGGGCCAGGACAGAAGTAACATTGGCTTTTGATGATTCTGACCTAGAGGGTGTGAAGTTTCCCCATGACGACCCGCCGGTCATAACACCAATAATAGGAAATAGCCCGGTTAAGAGGGTCCTTGTGGATAATGGTGCTTCTGTGGATATCTTGCTCCACGACACCTTTCTAAGGATGGGGTATAACGACTCCCAGTTAACACCAACCGACATGCCGATATATGGATTTGCTTGAGTAGAATGTCCTGTGGAAGGGATAATCAAATTGCCAACCACCATAGGTACGGAGCCAAGGCAAGCAACGTAGATGCTGGATTTCGTGGTGGTAAAGGCTAGTTCAACTTATAATGCTATCATGGGGAGAACAGGGATACATGCCTTCAAGGCTGTCCCCTCTTCCTACCATTCAGTCATGAAGTTTCCCACCCGAAACGGGATTGGAGAAGAGAGAGGAGATCAAAAAATGGCTAGAAGCTGTTATGTGGCCTCTTTGAGGGCAGATGGAGTCGGGGGGCAGGTTCTTCCTATTGAAGATATGGATGTTCGAGAAAATGATGAGAATAGAGGAAGGCCAGCAGAAGAATTGGTTTCGGTTCCTTTAGACCCCGAGAATCCTGAGAGGACGACTTTCATTGGAGCCACATTAGAAGAGCCCCTTAGAGGGAAGTTAGTGAAATTTTTGCAAGAAAATAGTGATGTGTTTGCATGGTCAGCAGCTGATATGCCAGGCATAGACCCAGAGTTAATTACTCACAAGCTAAACATAGATCCAAGCCGGAAGACAGTGAAACAAAAGAAAAGAAATTTTGCCCCGGAAAGACAAGAGGCTATAAAGCAGGAAGTGGAAAAGCTCTTAGAGGCTGTTTTCATTGAGGAGATTCAATTTCCGGAGTGGTTAGCAAACCCTGTAATGGTGAAGAAGGCCAATGGAAAGTGGAGGATGTGTATAGACTTCACCGATCTGAATGATGCATGCCCCAAAGACTGTTTTCCGCTGCCTAGAATTGATACTTTGATTGATGCCACCGCTGGACATGAGATGCTGAGTTTCATGGATGGGTTTAGCGGATACAACCAGATCAAAATGCATAAGGATGACATTCCAAAGGTATCATTTATCACTGACTTTGGTGTTTATTGTTATCTTGTTATGGCGTTTGGTCTCAAGAATGCAGGAGCCACCTATCAAAGGTTGGTGAATAGAATTTTTAAGGATCTTATTGGTAAGACTATGGAAGTTTATGTTGATGACATGTTAGTCAAGAGTCTAGTAAAGACTGATCATACAGCCCATTTAAGGGAAGGTTTTGAGGTCCTGAGGTACCACAAGATGATGTTGAATCCGACGAAGTGTGCTTTCGGAGTAGGATCTGGAAAATTCTTGGGACTGATGGTCTCAAAGAGGGGAATTGAGGCTAACCCAGATAAGATAAAGGCGATCCTGGACATGGAACCACCAAAAACTGTTAAGGATGTTCAGAAGCTTACAGGAAGGGTTGCTGTGCTAGGACGATTCATCTCCAAGTCGGGGGAAAAGTGTTTGTCATTCTTCAAATCGCTAAAGAGCATCAAAGACTTTGTATGGAATGAGGAAAACCAGAAGGCATTTGAAGAGTTAAAGAAGTATATGGCCCAGGCCCCGTTGTTGGCCAAGCCAGTTCTGAGTGAAATTTTATTCTTGTACTTGGCTGTTTCAGAGAGTGCCTTGAGCGCAGTGTTGGTTAAGGAAGAACTGAAAGTCCAGAAACCCGTATACTATGTCAGCAAAATTTTGCATGGTGCTGAGTTGAATTATTCAACTATAGAGAAATTCGCTTTAGCCTTGGTAATGGCTTCAAGAAAGCTGCGTCCTTATTTTCAAGCTCACCAGATTGAAGTGCTAATAAATCAGCCACTGAGAAATATCATTCACAGTCCCAAGGCAAGTGGGAGACTGATTAAGTGGGCAATAGAGTTGGGAGAGTTTGATCTCAAGTATAAGCCACGTACGGCTATAAAAGCCCAGGCACTAGCTGACTTCGTGGTGGAATGTACCATACCCAACCAAGAAGTCGGGCGGCAGGAAGATACCATACCTCAAGACAAGGGAGTCGATAATGGGGACAGGGAGAAGAATGACAAGGAGAAAGAATATTGGGTTCTCTATTTTGATGGAGCATCAAAAACAAATTCCAGTGGAGCAGGGTTGGTTTTGCAAAGCCCTGATGGGTTCTTAATTGAGTATGCTATGAAGCTAGATTTTCCAACCACAAACAATTAGGCAGAGTATGAAGCCCTGATAGCTGGCCTTGGTCTAGCTGGGACACTTAGAGTCAAAAACTTAAAGGTCCGTGGAGACTCGAAGCTGATCATATCCCAGGTAACGGGAGAATTTGAGGCAAGGGATGATACGATGGCTAAGTATGTCCGCCTAGTAAGGGCTGTGATGACCCAATTTAATGAGTGCCATGTTGAATACATTCCAAGGGAAGAAAATGTTAAGGCAGATGCGCTATCAAAGTTCGCTTCGTCTGAGATTGAAGAAAGTTCAGGAAGTGTGTACTTCCGTGTTTTGAAGACACGAAGCACAGATGTTAAGCTGCTGGCTCCCATAGGCTTGGGGACGTCATGGATTGATCCCATCAAGGCTCACATTCAGACCGGTTGGTTGCCAAGTGATGCAATTGAAGCACGGAAGTTAACTGTTCGGGCACTAAGGTACTCTTTGATAGATGGGATTCTTTACAAAAGATCTTTCGTGGTTCCCTACTTGAGGTGTCTCAGGCCCGATGAGGCACGCTTGGCTCTTGAAGAAGTGCATGAAGGTATTTGTGGACAACACTTGGGGGGCAGGGCCTTGGCTCATAAGATAACTCGTTTAGGCTTCTATTGGCCAGAAATGATGGCTGATGCTAAAGAATATGTGAAGAAGTGTGATCGCTGTCAGAAGCATGCACCAGTTGTTAGAAAATCCCCCGAGATGCTGACCTCTATCAACTCGCCTATTCCCTTTGCCATGTGGGGGATGGATATTCTAGGGCCTTTTCCTATAGCCACGGCACAAAGGAAATTTCTGATTGTAGCCATTGATTATTTCACCAAGTGGATCGAAGCCAAACCCTTGGCCAAAATCACAACTAAGCAGGTTGCACAATTCCTATGGGAAAACATTATGTGCCGATATGGAATTCCCCGTATCCTCGTCACTGACAATGGAACACAATTCAATAATGAGGAATTCAAGAAGTATTGTGAAGAAAATGAAATTGAGTTACGATTCACCTCTGTGGCTCACCCGCAAGCCAATGGGCAAGCAGAGGTAGCAAATCGGATAATCCTGGATGGACTAATAAAGAGGATCGAGAAGTCAAGAAATAATTGGGTGGATGAGATACTGCCAATATTATGGGCCTATAGGACTACCTGTAGAGTCACGACAGGAGCAACTCCTTTCATGTTGGCATATGAGGCAGAAGCAGTAGTTCCCGTGGAGATATCACATTCCTCTCCAAGGATTCAGACTTTCAATGCTGTAGAAAATGAGGAAGGGCAGAGGTTAGCCCTGGATCTAATTGATGAAGTGCGAGATGAGGCACATGCAAAGATAGTAGAATATCAGAAAAAGGCTTCATTCTATTACAACCTAAGGGTTAAAGAGAGATTTTTTAAACAAGGAGATCTAGTCTTGAGAAAAATAGAGGCTTCTGGTGTTGGACAGAAAGGAAAGCTTGCCCCGAATTGGGAAGGGCCGTACAGAGTCAAGAGCGTTCAGGGTAGAGGAACCTACAAGCTGGAAACTATGGAAGGTTTTGAAGTCCCGAGGACCTGGCACGCACAAAACCTGAAGGTTTACTACGTGTAAGATAGGTGAAGTACGATTCTCACTTGTCATTGACAAGTAGGTTTAAAAGCACCATGAAGCTTTGCTTGCATAGGATTTTATATTCCAGTAGAATTTACATTGTCTAGTTATTGTTGATTAGGGTCGAACCCATGCTGTGTAAGGTTTTGGAAAACCAGACTTCATATTAAAGAGTTTGAAATTATTTCTATCTAAGGATGTTTAAAGTTCAAATGCGTATTAAGATTGTAAAGTTAAAACAGAAAGAAGAAAATCAACATATGAAATATAACCCCGAAGGGTGACAAGTTTAGATATGAATGAAGTTCAAATAGAAGATATACAAAAGTTAGGCCTTGGAAGGCTGAGATTCCTCAGAACCACTATCTGAAGTCTCCTCGGAAGTCTCGGTCGTTCCTTCGGACGTCTCGGTTGTCCCCTCCGAAGTCCCTGTAGAAGTTCCCTCTGCAGGAGATGCTGGCTGTTGAGGCGTTGCTTTTGGAGGCTCTTCCACCCTGGCCTTCTTAGCGACAGGCTCAAACTCCTCTTCGGAAGAATCTTCCTCCTCTCCATCCTTGATCATAACAGCAAGCTTCTCAGTAACCCCTCCAAGCTCTGGAACCCGCACAGGGCAAGGAAAGGGAGACTGCTCAAGGACCTCAGGAAACTCATCCTGGATGGCCTCCACAGCAGCATCCCAGCCCTCTTTATAGCTAACTGGGTGAAGAAGGGCATCATGCTCCACCATCAAGTCCTTGAATTCTTGGGTGTCCATCCAGCCATCAAAGGCTTTGTCCTTCTGCGCCTTCAGAATGACATTTTCGGCCTGGGCCGTCTCTAGGTCAGAAGTGGAAGAGGCCAGTTGAGCTTCAAGGGCCTCTATTTTTTGGTTGGCCTCTTCCAACTTCTTGTTGGCATCTTCCAGGCCAACCTTCCAAGCTTTAGCTTGGTGGATTGCCCCCTGGAAATGGGCGTTAGCCTGCAAAAGAAACAGCGAAAGTTCAGAAAAGAAACGTGGAAAAATAAGTAAGAAGAGCATAAGTAAAGGACGTACCGTCGCCAGAGCCTGGGCTCCAAATAGCTCATTCCCCTCTAAGTCCTGTTGAAGGACAAAATCTTGATAGTCCACCGGGGAGATGGAATGCTTAGACCATTCCTTGGACAGCGCCGTGCTGCCCACGATAGAGTCCTTGCCCCGGATCCCCCAGGCAGGTTGAAAATAGGCCCCTGGCCTCTGCTTGGTGCGCAAAACTTGGCTGGGGCCTTCCTCGCTTGGCTCCATTGCCTAAAGGAGGAACTCAGGGAAGCGATCACCAAGTCGAGGGTCTTTAAAGACCTTCCCAGCCCTCTTCATCCTGGTTGTCTCCAGGTCCTTCGGCTTGGTAGCCTCCTCAATCTTCTCAGCCACTGCAACAAACAAAGTCAGTTGAAAATCAATGAAATAAAAGTGCAGGAAATAAAGGAGATAAGAAAGGGAACTTACTTTTCTTATTAACGGGCGAAAGGCCGCGTTCTACCAGGACGGTCTCCCGGATAAGGTCCCAACAATGGGAAGTGCCGTTGTCTTGCGTAAGGAGGTTGAAACCTCTAGCCTCCTCCTCAGACAAAGTTATGTCATTTGGGCTCCCGTCCACGGCCAGCCCAAAGGATGATCGAAACAGGGAGCCCCAATCTCCACCTTCCCAAATAACAAACAAAAAATCTTTCTTCCACCCCAAGTTGTTGTCAGGGATGGACTTCCCATTCACGATATGGGGGATAGTGGGGCGCTGGTTGATAGAAACCCAACCCGGACTTTTATCAGGGCTGTTTTTGAACTGAAAAATCTTCCTGAAGACAGCAACAGATGTGGGGACGTTGTGCTTGGCGCATTACGACAGATAGCACAGAATCAACCTCCAGGAATTAGGGGGAAGTTGGCAAGGGCTGATGCCCACATCAGCCAGTAGCAAAGGAATGAATGGATGAAAATGGAGTCTAATACCTGCCCTTAGAGTATCCCTATAGACGCATAGCGCGTCCTTCTTCCACTGACAGGCCCTGTCGGCCGGACCCGCAAGAACCAGCTTAAAAGGCTCCTTGATTTTGAAGCAGCTGCTCAACTTTTCCAGCTCCTTGGGATCCCGTAAAGCACTGATATGATCATGCGCGTCCAGATGCGCATCAGACGGATACTCGTCCCCTCGAGTGTTGATCATGTCGATTAAGGAAGTATACCTCGATCGAATAGGAAAATCGTTGGACTTTCTAGCCACGTTCATCTTGGCCAAACGGGTCATTCTTTTGTCAGCCATCTAAAAAAAGTAAGGGGCACGTAAATAGGCTATCTTAAAGTGGCACACAATGGAAAAATAGACACGAAAAGCAAAGGGAGGAATCTTACTTGAAGAAGCGCTCCTGAAAAAGGCTTTGAGCTCCGACTTGCTGTTATTCCTCTGAGAATCTTAGCAGGAAGATGAAGAAGAAAACTAAGAAATGAGAAAGTGAGGAGTAATAGCCTTTCCTCATTCCTTTATATAAGAGGAAAAGGAAGTTGAAGGGACGAAAAAGCCCATTGAGGACAAAAGCCCATAGGAAAAAGCCCAGAAAAAAGAATATTCCAGAATATTCCTAGGAATTCTAGAGCATTCTAAACAGGGTGTATTAAGCCCAGATCAATAAAAGAGGCCCAATAAGATTTTGAAAAGGCCCAATAAAAGAGGCCCAATAAGATTTGGAAAAGCCCAATAATAGAGGCTCAGTAAAATTTAATAAGGCCCAACAAAAAAGGCCAGGCCCAAATCCAATTAGGATTTGGAAAATACAATACCCTAAATTAAAGCTAAATAAAGAAGGCTAGTGGAAGACCAGGAACCAGGTCGAAATCCAGGTCGTGAATCCTGCCCGAAATCTTTCGAGCAGACACCCGAAAATAACGGGTAAAAAAGACCAGAATCCAGGTCGAATTCCAGGTCGTGAATCCTGCCCGAAATCTTTCGAGCAGACACCCGAAAATAACGGGTAAAAAAGACCAGAATCCAGGTCGAATTCCAAGTCGTGAATCCTAGTCGAAATCCTTCGACCAGGAAGCAAGAAAATCAAAGAATTTTCGAACAGGATTCAGGTCGAAATATCGACTAGAATCCTAGTCGAAATCCTAGTCGATAGGCTCATGGCAAGAAGCTGGAATAACGGGACTGAATTGAGGTCGAAACTTCGACCAGGAATGAGGTCGAATAAACCAAGCATATTTCAAAAAAAAAAAAAGGGATTAAAAACTCAGGTCGAAGTTCGACTAGGATCCTGGTCGAATTCCAGGTCGTGAATCCTAGTCGAAATCCTTCGACCAGGAAGCAAGAAAATCAAAGAATTTTCGAGCAGGATTCAGGTCGAAATATCGACTAGAATCCTAGTCGAAATCCTAGTCGATAGGCTCATGGCAAGAGGTGGAATTTTTGACCTAGATCCAGGTCGAATTTTCGACTAGGATCCTGGTCGAATTCCAGGTCCTAGATCCAGGTCGAAATTTCGACTAGGATCCTGGTCGAATTCCAGGTCGTGGATCCTAGTCGAATTCTTTCGACCAGGATGGCAAGGCTGACCCCTATTTTCGACTAGGATCCAGGTCGAAATTTCGACTAGGATCCTGGTCGAAAAAGGGCTGGAAATCTGAAAAATAGGGAAAATCCCAGAAAATTAGGGAAAAATCCCAAAAAATTAGGGAAAATCCCAGAAAATTAGGGAAAAATCCCAGAAAATTAGGGAAAATCCCAGAAAATTAGGGAAAATTCCTGAAAATTAGGGAAAAATCCCAGAAAATTAGGAAAAAATTCCAGAAAATTAGGGAAAATCCCAGAAAATTAGGGAAAAATCCAGAAAATAAGGAAAAAATCCCGGAAATAAGGGAAAAATTCCTGGAAATTAAGATAATTCTTGAATAAAAGAAAAAATTCATTGTAAATGTGTAGGTCGCTCCACACTTTACGGAAAAATGAAATCCTGTAAGGGAACGAATAGACTTAACTTCTGCGAAACCTAATCAATGTTTCCCAAAAGTTGGGGGGCAAATGATAGAGATAAATAAATTATGCTTGTATAATTTATTACTGCATTAATTGTACAAGCTGTGGGCTATTTGGCCCAATAAAAAGATATATGATACTCAGACCAGAAAGGTTAAGCCTGATGGACCAGATCAGGCCTGATGGAATAAAAAAGGCCCAAAAGCCCTGATTATTAATTAATTTCGTAATTAATTAATAAGGGACAAATCAGATGTTGAAAAGAGTCCCGATAAGGATATAAATCCTTGGAGATTAGCCTCAAGGGGACCTAAAAGGATAAGGAATCAGTTTTCTACTATCTAGGACTCCAAAGTCCATTCTAATTATGAGACTTGCCCACCAAGTCTCCTATACCAAGTCCAATTCAAGGACTCCCAACATCTATATAAGGGGTCTCACCCCCACCAATCAGAACTACATTTTTTGGCTTGATTCTCTAATTCACAGAGATACGTAGGCATCTCGTAAAGGCAGATTGAGTCACGAAACACGAGAGCAGCCATTAAAGGCCTTGAGCTCCCGAATCTTAGTATTAAATACAGCAAGTAATAACCTTAGTTTTTTATCCATAACAAATATTTTATGGGAAAATTTCAGCTGAAAATTTTGCCTATAAATATACTATTATAAACCCTATTTTTATTCGAACCCAAAATTTTTAGAAAACCTAATTCTCTCCACCTCCTCCTCCTCCTGAGCATCGTTTTCTTGGTGGATACTGGTGGAGTGCTTCACATTTGAGGAGCAGCTGCTAAAAGATCTCCGATCGTTGCTTTTGGATCGCTATTAAAGGTTAGTAATCGATCCATATGTTTTAATCATGATTTATATACTTTTATTTGGATTTTATATGTGTAAAAGTGTTTTACCATGCCTTCGCTGCGATTAAAATCCAACAATGGTATCAGAGCATAGGTTGTATGCATATAGATCTGTGGTAAAAATTTCAGAATTTTATGTGCTGGTATGAATTAATTATGATTTTTACAAGTTATATTATGGATTAATTTTTACTGATGAGAAATCACTTCTCAGAATAATTTTGAATGTTGATCTAGGTTCTACAAGTGATGTAGATCGTCTGGGTATTTTTCTTATATTTTTATGATGTATAGATTATTTATTATGAATTTTTGAAGTTGTTGCAATTAAATTTGTAATTAAATAATCATATATATATATAAATTAAAGTATACATATATATGTATATATGTGTGTTGCTGCTGTGTTGAATGCTGTATGACGGAGACAAGGACGACTGTCAAAGCAAAGGTACAGAGAATGTCAGATACGGCAGAAGTAGGCGGCGACAGCTGCAGGCGCGTGCAGCGCACGCGGGGAAGGGGGTGTCGCGCATTCCGGGAATGCGTTACACCCTGTGGCGCATTCACGGAATGCGTTACACCTTTTAATGGCTTAAAAGGATTGTAACGCATTACCGGAATGCGTTACAACGCTTGTAACGCGTTCCTGTAATGCGTTACAACCCGTCTGTCCACATTAAATTTGATTTTTTGGGAGTTTCGTAACTCCGTTTTGGGCGTGCAATATATTGTTGGATTCGTTTTTCCGAGACGGATCTAATGGAGTGATCAAATTTTAGTTTATATAAAAGTTTTGAACTGTTTATATTTCCGAAAGTGTTTTAAAGCTGTTATTAACTGTTTTAATAGCTTTTAAATGCTTCATGTGATACATAGAGATGTATAATGCTTAGACCAATATGCTAGATGATGTAACATGCCTACCTTGACGTTTATTCATGTTTATATATGTGATATATGCTTAGTTTATCATGCGATGATAGATTTAGGTGAACTTAAATGAACATAAGGCGTTTGTTAGACAACCTAGTATAGTGAAATTATTTCATGACCTTAATATAAATATTATGAATACGATCATGAGATTCTTGTGTTTATGAAACACGTAATTGAATATGAATTTTCAATATGAGAGAAAGGATGATTCTGTCAACAACAGATTTCTATCTGTAAGAAAGGGTTATTAAGTGACGCCTCTTGACAATGCTCCACCCGATCTGAGAATCATCTGATTATTGATTATTGATTTGAAATATTTAATTTAAAAGGAAGAATCTCTTTATAATATGATTATGATTGTAACGTAATATAATCCCTCTAAAATTAAATAATATCAAGTAGTAATTGGCCAATGATACAACGGGCTTGTGTCGGTTATAGCCTTCCAACATGATAGAAAGTAGTTCTTATTTTTAAATCATTGTCGGTTCGTGCTACAGCCGAGGTCTTTGATTTCGAAATAAGAAATACTTGTCTATTACATAGAGATGTGTACATTGAATTAGAATCTAAAGGTCGGTACGTGCCACAGCCGTGGGCCGTTGGAGACTGATTCAATTGTACGGAATGTTGGGTTAGACTTGACTTAGAATATTGAGTTTGTCGTGCCACAGCCGTGACTCAATTATTCAAGAGGCTAAAGTTTGATTAGGGAATAACATAAGATGTAATTGACAAGAGTTGTCTGCCTATTGAACATTACATGGCGGTTCGTGCTACAGTCGGGGTTGTGTAATGGAATGTAGGATCCCTATTCCCACTAGCATTATGAATGCTTAATTTTTCACGTAGGGGGTTGAATAAATTAGATAAACTAGTGGGAACCACTTATGAATAAAGACCCGATTCATATAGTGTTTTGAAATGAAATTGAATATTTGCTAAGTGTTGTTATGTGTTTATCATTTACAGATTTACTATATTATGTCTTCTGCACTATCACTCAGGAGCATACTAGATGCTCACAAGTTGACTGGTCCTAATTATGCTGACTGGCTTCGAAACTTGAGAATTGTTCTCAGGGTTGAGAAGCTGGAATACGTGCTTGACTCACCTAAGCCTACTGAACCTGCTAGCGATGCGCATAATGATGAACATGTTGTGTATCGTAAGTGGATAGATGATGCAAATGTTGCTCAATGCATCATGCTAGCTTCCATGAACATTGAGCTACAGAAGCAACATGAGCATATGGATGCTTACACTATCCTTATGCATCTACAAGAGTTGTATGATGTGGCGGGGAGGACAGCTCGATATGAGATATCGAAGGAGCTGTTCAGTTGTAGGATGACTGAGGGATCATCTGTGAATGACCATGTACTTAAGATGATCAATTTGATTGAACATCTTGGACAACTTGGTTTTGCCATGGATGGGGAGCTGAGCCAAGACTTCGTCTTGCAATCGCTTCCGAGTTCGTTCTCGCAGTTTGTTGTGAACTTTCACATGAATAAGTTGGATGTCAGCCTGCCTGAACTCCACAACATGTTGAAGACTGCGGAATCGAATTTTTCCCCTAAGAAGAGTTCTGTTCTTATAATTGGTGAAGGTTCCAATCCTAAGAAAAGGAATAGGAACCCTTCCAAGAAGAAGAAAGTAGGTGAAGAAAAGCCGGTTCCACCAAAAGCTGAAGACCCCAAGAGCAAAGATGTTTGCTTTCACTGTAACAAGGTGGGGCACTGGAAGAGGAACTACAAGGTTTACCTTGCAGAGTTGAAGAAGAAGAAGGGGAGTGAGACTACCGCTTCTGATTCAGGTATGTTCATGATTGAACAAACTAATAAAAGAAAAGGGATGATGAAAATCTCACTTTCTTTTGGCAATGCAGACTTGGTCATATTAGTGAAAATAGACTGCGGACATTGCATAAGGAAGGGTTACTTGACCCCTTTTGATTTTGAATCATATCCTACATGCGAGTCTTGTCTATTGGGTAAAATGACCAAATCTCCATTTAGTGGACATGGAGAGAGGGCTGCATATTTGCTAGGATTGGTACACACAGATGTATGTGGACAAATGTCTAGGCAAGCCATGGGTGGATTTTCATACTTCATTACTTTCATAGATTATAGATCTAGATTCGGATATGTGTTTGATGAAACACAAGTCTGAAGCCTTTGAAAAGTTCAAAGAGTATAAGTATGAAGTGAAGAAACAAACCAAAAATGGTATTATAACTCTTCGATTAGATCGAGGTGGTGAATACTTGAATGGAGAGTTTCTCGATTTTCTCAAAGAAATGTGTATAGTCTCCCAGTGGACTCCTCCAGATTGGTATCTGAAAGGAGAAATCGAACTTTGTTAGACATGGTTCGGTCCATGATGAGCTATGCGAAACTTCCAGTATTCCTATGGGGTTACGCATTGGAAACCTCAGCATATTTACTGAATAAAGTGCTTTCCAAATCTATCCCTCAAACTCTATATGAGATATGAAAAGAAAGGAAACTGAGTCTTAAACATATTAAGATTTGGGGATGTCCAGCTTATGTCAAGGGAGTTGACCCTGATAAGCTGGAATCTCGATCCGTAAAATATAGTTTTGTAGGATATCCTAAAGAGACTTTAGGGTGTTACTTTTACACCGATCATCGGGTGTTTGTCTCCAGACATGCTACCTTCTTGGAAAAGGAGTTTATCCTTGAAGGAAACAGTGGGAGAAAAATTGAACTTGATGAAGTTCAAGAAGAACAAACTACTACGGATCAAGTGGAAACACCTGTTCTGATTGAACAACCTTCTGTGGAATAGCCCATTCGTAGGTCAAAGAGAGTGTCTCGCCAACCTGAGAGGTATTATGGTCTTGTCATTGAGAATGACAATTAGTTGTCAATCATCGATGAAGACGACCCTGTGACCTATAATGAGGCTATGAGTAGTGTTGACTCAGAGAAATGGCATAGTGCCATGAAATCCGGAATGGAATCTATGTATACGGTATACAAAAGATAGATTATAGCAGATGGCCAGGTGGAGACCTATAAGGCCAGGCTTGTGGCAAAAAGATTCAAACAAAGGCAATGGATTGACTTTGATGAAACTTTTACTTGTAGCCCTTTTAAAATCAGTTCGAATTTTGCTTGCGATTGCTGCTTACTACGACTATGAGATCTGGCAAATGGCCAGATGGTTTTCTTTCCAAGGGAAATGAAAACCTAGTGTGTAAGCTGCTGCGAACCATATGTGGTTTAAAGCAAGCTTCTCGTAGATGGAACATCCGTTTTGATGAGACAATCAAAGAGTTTGGTTTTATCAAAAACGTAGATGAACCATGTGTCTACAAAAGGGTTAGTGGGAGCGCGGTAACATTTCTTGTATTGTATTGAAAGAGAGTTGACACACATAACAATATAGCAGACCCACTCACAAAGCTACTTTCTGAAAGTCACTTTGATCATCATAAAGACAAGATGGGTATTAGATAGTGATTGGCTTTAGTACAAGTGGGAGATTGAAAGGAATATGTCCTAAGTCCAATCATGTATGAGGATTTAGGAATAACTTTTATGTAATCTGTTTTGATTTCATTGATATTAATAAAAGACTTGTTTTGTTTTTATTACGGGCTCTATCTATTTAAGTGTTTAAATAAGATATACCATAGTTTAGAGTAAAGCTTTTTATGGATTATGATGAGATCATAATAGTGAGACCTAAAAGATGATAACTCTAAACTTAAATAGTTCCTGGTCATAGGATTACTAACTGGTAATTAATAATCCGCAAAGATCGGTACATACTATGCTTGCTTCATTATGAAGGATGTCTGTTCTCATAGATATTTGTTTGGTGACACTATAGCTAGTATGTAGGTGCTTATTATAGAATAAGTTCACTGAACATGACTCGTACAGCTGAACAACTGATGGAGTTCACTCACGTATCAGCATTTGTTCACATAGTGATAGTTGTACAAGTATCCTTAGACTTGAGGTCATCATAGTCATCTTGTGTACACTGAACTATGCTTTGGTTTAGTTCTTAGTCTCCAGGGACAATTATTAGGGCTCTACTGGGTATAGGAATTTGTACACGAAGATAGTGTATGATCAATAAAGGATCTACCCCTTCCAGTGAAGGAAGAGAATGTTCAAGGCTGATCCACTTATGCTAGTTCAGGAATCTCTGGCCAGAGTGAATGAAATTAGAAAGGAGTTTCTAATTTACATAGAACTAAGCATAGTAAATGGGAAAGCAAATGATTAAATAAGATAGGCTTGACACAAGTTCCATGCCTTGTATTTAATCATGACATTGGAGGGTAGAAGGAGTTAATTGTACGGTAACTATTCACTGAATAGGTTCTTGGTATTCTAACAGTGAATTCGTATTATCCGGATAATCGTGATATGCTGAGAAGTATCCCTCACGATGTAGAATAAATATGATTAATTAATTAATCATATTTAATAAATTAGAGAATTTATATAAATATTGATAAAATAGTTTTATTATTATTTATTTCTACTACCGGCTTAATATTGAACCTACAGGGTCACACCATAAAAGAGAATGATTTAACGGTGGAGGAATTAATTAATAATGGCTAATAATTATTTATTTATGAAATAAATAATTAATTGGCAAATTTAATAATTGATTAAATGAGATTTAATTGATTATAAATTAATTAAGAAAAGTTCTTAATATTATTAATTAAGAATTTAATTTTTAGAAATTAAATCAAGAGAGAGAATTATTTCTAAAGTGTTTAGAAAAAGGATTAATAATTTAAAGATTTTTTAATTATTAATGTGAATAATAAAGGGTTAATAATAATAATATTTTATGGGAAAATTTCAGCTGAAAATTTTGCCTATAAATATACTATTATAAACCCTATTTTTATTCGAACCCAAAATTTTTAGAAAACCTAATTCTCTCCACCTCCTCCTCCTCCTGAGCATCGTTTTCTTGGTGGATACTGGTGGAGTGCTTCACGTTTGAGGAGCAGCTGCTAAAAGATCTCCGATCGTTGCTTTTGGATCGCTATTAAAGGTTAGTAATCGATCCATATGTTTTAATCACGATTTATATGCTTTTATTTGGATTTTATATGTGTAAAAGTGTTTTACCATGCCTCCGCTGCGATTAAAATCCAACAAAAAGTGCCTTTCTGAATGGAGATTTGGAGGAGGAAGTCTATGTCAGTCAGCCTCCTGGTTTTGAAGATCCATATTTTCCAGAATATGTCTACTATCTTTTGAAAGCACTTTATGGACTGAAGCAAGCACCTAGAGCCTGGTATGACACTTTGTCAAAGTTTCTTTTAGAGAATCAATTCACTAGAGGTACTGTAGACAAAACTTTATTCTTTAGAAATGTTAATGGCTCTAGCATACTTGTTCAAATATATGTAGATGACATTATTTTTGGCTCTACAGATGAAAAACTTTGCAAAAAGTTTGCCAAATTGATGCAAAGTAAGTATGAAATGAGTATGATGGGAGAACTAACTTACTTTCTTGGTTTGCAAGTTAAGCAAGTCAGTGATGGAATATTCATTAGTCAAACTAAATACATTTATGATCTTTTAAGGAAATTTGATCTAATGGATTGCACATCTGCAAAAACTCCCATGTCCACTGCAACTAAGCTTGAATTAAACACTACTGAAAAGTCTGTGGATATTTCAAGTTATTGGGGTATGGTTGGCTCACTTCTGTACTTAACAGCTAGTAGGCCAGATATAATGTTTGCTACATGTACTTGTGCTAGATTTCAGGCTGATCTTAGAGAATCTCACTTAGTAGCTATTAAGAGAATTTTCAGATATCTCAAGGGAACACCAAAACTTGGCATTTGGTACCCTAGAGATTCTGGTTTTGATCTAACTGGTTATTCAGATGCAGATTATGCAGGTTGTAAAATTGATAGAAAAAGTACAACAGTAATCTGTCAATTTCTAGGAAACATGCTTGTGTCCTGGTTTAGTAAAAAGCAAAATTCAGTTTCTACTTCTACAGCTGAAGCTGAATATATTGCTGCTGGCAGTTGCTGTGCACATATTTTGTGGATGAGAAACCAATTGCTAGACTATGGTATGCAAGTGGAAAGGATTCCAATTTTCAGTGATAACACAAGTGCAATTGCCATCACTGAAAATCCTGTACAACATTCAAGAACAAAGCACATAGACATAAAGTACCACTTCATAAGGGAACATGTAATGAATGGTATTGTGGAACTACATTTTGTTCCAAGTGAAAAACAGCTTGCAGATATATTTACCAAGCCACTGGATGAATCAACCTTTTCAAGGTTGGTAAGTGAGTAAGGTATGCTTAATTACTCTTGAATCTTTACAGATAATTTGCAAGCTGTTATGCAGCCAGAAATTTAATTGATTTTTCAGTCATGGATGAAATTTTGGCTAAGTCAAAATTTACATCTCGACGGATGATCATTATCCATCGAGTTTGATCATTCGTCGGTATACTATTTGTAAATAAAAGCAATTATTTTTCTGGAATATTTTATGTCTCGATGGATAACTGATTTATCCTCATCCGTCGAATTGTCTTATTCTTAGCCGTTGATTCTCTGAACATTATCCATCGAGTATACTTACAGTTTGTAAGCATAACACAACGGATAATTGATGGAATTTTTACGGTTTATTTTTTAAACGGCTATTTTGGGCAATTCTTATTAGTTACTTTATTTTACTTTATTATTTTTGACAGTTATTTTTTGAGATAGTATAAAAGCATAATTTATTTTCATTGTTTTTCTTTTATCATTCTCAAATCATCTGCTCTAACTTCTATCTTTCTCAAAAGCAATTATCATCTCTCTCTCTGCAATTTTTACTCTCTAACAATGGCACCAGTCGTCAAGATCATGTCTCAAACTGGATTTATCTATGAGAAGAACAACTTCACGACTTTAGTGAATAAGGGGATTCAGCAATCTGGCGACTACCACAAAATGATGGATTTTGTGAAGAACTGCAAACTCAACTATGCCATGCTGGAATCACCCACCATTTACTGTGAGGTTGTTGAAGAAATATGGACGACTGCAACATACAACTCAACTGATAAGACTATCACTTTCACTATTAAAGGTAAGGAATTATGTGTTAATAGTGATATTGTTAAAGCATGTTTTAAAATTCCTGATAATACTGTAACTTCTCCACACACAGACACTGACATTGTTAATATGCTTAACTCTATGGGCTATGCACTCTCTACTTCTAAATTAAGTTAAATTAGGAGATTGGGTCTTAGGAAGGAATGAAGTTATTTGTGTGATGTAGTTACTAAGGTATTTTCTGGTAAAATTAGCAATTTTGATTCAGTTAATATCTCTATGCTCAACATGCTTTACATGCTAGTAATTGATAAATTTTTCAGCTTCAGTGATCTTGTCATATTTGAGTTGGGATTTAAGTTAGGATAGCTAAATAAGAGGGGTAAAAATATTTACCATGTTAGATTTTTAATGATGATTGCTAACCACCTCTCTGAGGATATTGTGCTTGAGAACCCAACCAATAAATTAGATTATTGGGTTCAAAAAAGGAGAATCATTGCAGATATGAACAGGGCAAACTATCACAAAGAGGTGCCACTCTTCTATTTTCTGGTTATGGAGGCACGTCAGGTAAGTGAGGTAATTTCAACTGTCTCTACTCCTCCAACCTCATAAACTTCTTTGCATTCTAGTGTAGCTATGGCAACTGTGACATTGACCCAATAGTTGCTTACCCAAGCTACCAAATCCAAAATTTCAAAAACAAAGACAAAGAAAGCCCCCTCTGGTGTCTCTCAAAAGATGCCAGTTGTAAAATCCACCAAACCAAAAGAGGGGAGTGTGAAGGTGGGTAAGAAATGTGAAGGACAGGGTGAACATCAAAGAAACCCTAAGGATAAGGTTGGAGAGGTGAGTGTTTCCCAGCCTAGCCACACTGCAGTTTCCCAACAAACTGTAGTGCTTAATAAGGATATAAGCTCATTACTGTTTGCATCCTCCCAAAAGGATGTGACTATTGAACATAACTCTCAGCCAAGAGCACAGACCAAAAGGGTAAGGGACACAAGCTCACCCCAAACCTACACTAGAAAGAAGAAATCAAAGACCCTTGGGGATGCACAGGATTCACACACTGTGCAAACTGGTGCTAAAGACACAGTCACTGCACCTTCTCAAAGTCAGGTTGATGTGGCTCCAATAAATGTGGAGTCACAGCCAAAATCTTTAATAATAGAAGCACCTAAAACACCAAATTCTCCCACACACTTTTTGGATGTTGACATGATAAACACATCACTTCCAAATTTTCCATCTTTAACTCTCTTGGAGAAGCCAAAAATCCAAGAAAGTGAGCATCATCTTCTAGATGATTTATTGGCTCACTTGCCATTTCGTTCTGAAACTGTTGAGACATCTGTGCCAAAATTTTTATCAATCTGCACAGAGTCCACAATAATTTCCACTCCAAACTCATTCACTTCTACTCACTCGATGGATATTGTTCATCCGTCGAGTAGTGATTGTATCCTGATGGATAAGCTTAACAGCAGTTATCCGTCGGATAGTCAAACTGCTAACCCGACGGATATTCCTTATCTGTCGAGTGTCTCTGCACAGCTTCAAATTTCATCAATTATTACAAGTGCAGAAGACTTAGTAGTAGTGCAATCACTCCTAGGATTGAGGGAAGGGAGTGAAATGAGTGAGAGTCTGGGTTGCTTTCAGGAAAAAGGAGAGGAAAAGAGTGAACCAATGCAGTCCTTTTCTTCAGGACTGGAGAAAGTGAGTGTGAGGAGTCCCACCTTAGATGGTGAAGGTGATGGTGTGAGGGTGGAGAGCCAAGGTGAGACCTTGATGAAACAAAAGAGAGATCATGAGAGAAATGCAGGTACAGGAGTGATAAGGATGGCAACCATTGCAAGTGAGTCAATAAATGTCAATGATGCAGAAAGGGAAAGGCTATTTCAGCAAGAATATCAAGATGTTATTAATTCTATTTCCCTGGATGGTGAGACATTTACTCACCCTGTGACAGCTTACCAAACTCTAGCTGTACAGGGCAATGAGGAGGCTGAAAGATTGCTGAACTTGGTGCATACTACACAATCTTTACATAGAGCAAAAGATGCAATCACTGCTATGCCTTCCACCATTGGCAGTGATTTTGAACTGGATTAAACTTCTTTTGGGGATGCTAATGGGGATGATGAGGAAGATAGCATGGACATAGGGGGAGATGCAGATGTTCCTACCTGGATGCTAACAAAATAATGCTCATACTCACATCTCCAATCAACACTATTCAAGCTAATTCATGACACCCAAGCAGCCATTCAGGCATCTTCCAATGCTAGCACAAAAAAGCTACTCACAATACATCTTGAAGCACTCCAGCTGTATAAAATTCAAACCCTCCAACACAGTCAGAGTGTGGATGCAATCAAGCAAGAAATTTCTGAAGTCAAGCAAGATGTTATAGAAATGATGGATGTTAGACTCCCTGCAACCACCATGAGTGAAATTGCTCAAAAGCTAAGGAAGGAGGCTGATCTAAATAGGAAGGTTGAGGCCATGGACTCAAGACTATCTGCTGTAGAGAAGTCAATGGCCAAGAACCTTAACAATCAAGAAGCTCAGACTTTACTACTCCAACAGTTGGTGGCTGCTCAACTCCCTCCCGCACAACTTGATGATAACAAAAAGGGGGAGAAAGGTTCAAGTGAAGGGGAGAAACATCTTCATATTCAAGTTAGCAAAGTAATTGTGCCTACAATTGCTTTCACCAAGCCACCAACTAAAGACAACATTGATCTGATTAATGAAGCAGCAGCCACATTGAGAGCAGCTAAAAAGAAGCAGTTGAGCCCAATCAACTGGGAGAAAATTGATGAGGACATTCGAAAGAAGTTTGGTCTAGCAAAGAAGCCAGAAAAATCAGCCATTCATCACTCTCAAGTCAGGAAAATATCTGTGAATGATATGAGCATGAATAATCTGGAAAGAGGATAGCCGTCCTGCATCAAATCTCCAAAGGTTGAGCTAATTTTGAAGCCAAAGGTGAACTATCCTAAATCTTCTCTAAAGAATCCTTTGGACACAGTGTATGAGACACCAAAGCCTGATGAGAAGAAACTGATGTCAAGATCCATTGCATTCTATAAGGATCCAGTTGATTAAGCATTGAAAAAAAGAATTGCTAAGGTTTTCAGGAATGGTAAGAAAATTTGTGTGATGGCTGGACACCCTCAATTTGCTGAAGCAAAGAGAGAAGAAAATGCAAGATTGAAGCAAGAAAAGAAGCAAGCTGCTCTAGATGCTAAAAAGGTCAAATAAAAGAAGGAGCAAGCTGCTATCTTGGCCAAGCTGCAAGCTATAAAACCTACACAACAAATTCCTGAACAATTATCTGAAACCACTGAATCTAATAAGCTGAAAATTTAAGAAGAATCACAGCAGAGAAAAAGGTTTAGATACAAACTTCATGCAAAGAGGAATGTGAGCTTTGATGAAAAGGATTTGGAAGATCAGTTTCCCAAAAAGTCTACATCTGCAACAACTCAAACATCTATGCCCTCTGTGGCACATGAAGAATTCAAGATAGATCCATCCAAGAATTTTTATGGTGAATATCATTCCAAAGGATGAGCCAATAGACTGGGATAGTCTACCAGTTCCTAAACTCAATCTACCTCATGTCATGAAGCCAAAGAAGACAAAGACCAAAGCAGTCAAGAAAGTGAAGCCTTCAACTCTCAGCTCCAAGTCTCTAACCATAGCTCAAACCAAAGTCAACAAGGGAGATATTATGTACATCTGTGACATCAAGGAATTCTCAGATCTGAACCTCTATCTAGATGAACTGGAAGAAGTTAGAGGGATTGATGCTTACAGGAATCTACCTGAAAGGTTGGTATTCAAGTACAAGGGAGGAAAAGAGATACAATGGCCACTTCACAGGATCCTTCAAGAAAGCCAATCTGTGCTGATAAAGGTTTATTCATCATTCAAGAAGGACTTTGGATTCAATGTGACAGCTAGAAGACTGGTTCTAAAGAAGATTGAAGAACTGAGGAGTATTAGAGCCAAAGATGCACTCCCAAAAACTCTAACTATTCATTACACTGAAAGTAGAGTGCATCTAAGGCCCTACTGGCTGATGGAATTCATGGATGATAAGGGAGTTAAAAGATTCTTCAGATTAGAAGACCAGTTGAGCATCTCTAGCAATGAGACGCTTCTGGAAATGCAAGGAATGCTAAATCTCTCAGAATCTGATGAATTGGAATACCACAGACAACTCCAAAATCAGATAGAAGAAAATAACAGAAAGCTTGGAAAGAGATCCAGATCATCAAGGAAATAGATCAATCTGCTCAGGCTAGAGGAGCACCTTGAAAATGACTGTGAGCAAATCTTTGTACATTTTGTTAATTGAAGCACTTTACAGTTTTATCTACTTCCATTTAAATTTGTATTTTTAGGGTGTTTTATTATCATCAAGTTTCTCTTAATTTATAGCTACAATTCTATTAGACATAAATTGGGGGAGATTGTTGGTATATGTTGTGAACTTGATGATTTCATTAACAAAATACCTTAGTAGATTCAACTTAGTGAATTATGTAGCACTCGACGGATAAGGAATATAGTCCCAACGGATGACTCAATATAGTCCCGATGGATGATGATTTGATATCCATCGAGTGAGTAGCTTGTGTAATAATAAGTCATGTAGCACATTTCTGCAAACACCTTTGTATACATTCTGTAGTAGCATATAAGTCATGTTGACTTTAATTAGATATGCAGAATAGGTTGATTAATTGTACATAGATGATGTCTTGTAATTCTGCATAAATGAAATGAAGTCAAGTGCCAAATAGCTACTCGATAGATGATCTACAAGGCAACCCGACGGATGATCATGTACCCGACGGATGATCAATTCAAACATTTGTTGACAGTGACAACACAGTCACATGCATCAAGTGTATGCAAAAGGAATGAGGAAGCCTATTCAACTGGGTTTTTGAGAACAAAGAAGCATTGCCATTTCCATGCTATTATGAAGATATTCAAAGATGCTGGAATAAAGTAATGAAGCAGCATAGTATTAGACTTGATAGGTTTTGTTTTATTATCTTGTCTTATAACTGTGTAATCTCGGTGATATATAAACCAAGAGTAGAAAATGGAACAACAATAAGACTAAGTAATACATTTTCTCAGAGAAACAATTATAAGCTGTATCCTTAGCATTGTTGGGCTTGCTGAGCAGACCTAACTCCATATTAGTATGATATTGTCCGCTTTGGGCCGAGCCCTCACGGGTTTGTTTTTGGGTAACTCCCAAAAGGCCTCATACTAATTAGAGTTATCTGGCTGCTAATATTCTAGCAAACTACCCCTCCCACAAACAATGTGGGACAACTCCTAACAATCTCCCCCTTCACACATCGGACCCGACACCTGTCGATTTCGCCTCCTTCAGTGTGACCAGGCTCCCCCTCGACCCATACTGAAAGTCCATCTAGCTATCTGTTCCTCCTAAGCCCATACTGGAAGATCCGTCTGCCTCTTCCTAGGTCACTTCTGGAGCCCATCTCAGATTGTTATGGACCGTTTATAACCTGAAGCTCTGATACCACTTGTTGGGCTTGCTGAGCAGACCTAACTCCACGTAAGTATGATATTGTCCGCTATGAGCCGAGCCCTCACGGGTTTGTTTTTGGGTAACTCCCCAAAAGCCTCATACTACTTGGAGTTGTCTGGCTGCTAATATTTTAGCAAACTGCCCCTCCCACAAATGATGTGGGATAACTCCTAACAAGCATTTGTCTATAAGTTTAGTTGTTCTTATTTTGTAAGCAGCTGTGAGCTATTCAAGCTTCACAGGGTTCTCTTGATATATATATATATATATATATCTGGTGGATACATTCAAATCCACCAGAAAGTTTTAAAGACTTGTGTTTTTATTACTTTGTGTTTTGATTCATATTTAACTTGTCATTCCCCACTTTGCAAATCAAAACACTGACATATATATATTTTAAGTTAGAACACTTTATACTTGAGAAAAAGTTTCAAGAATTTCATTCAACCCCCTTTCTGTAATTTTTGTTGCATTGTTAAGGACTAACAAACCTCAATAAGCCACTATGGCCCCTATGTATCCAATATCTGATCGCTTTTATCCAGTTTTCAAATCACTTGTACCTATCTCAGTTTAAAACCGTTCATTTAACAACACGCGTAAAATTGGTTCACAAATCATTTTCATTCAAGATAAGTACCTTTTCGAAGTTACTTTTCCCCAAAACAGGTTTAAAAAAAAAATTATAACTACAGGGGATACGTAACTTAAAACGTTTATGTTCCTGTTCGAAAATAAAAGAACAGTTTATTCATATGTACTGAACCATGAAAGTATGGTCAGGGGTACTTGGCTTGCAACGATTTCTCGGGATTCCTAGGGTAGTTGCGGTCGACTGACTTTAATCCTCGCGAACTTTGTCTGGGATCTACAACAACAGAATACCCTAATTAGTTATACCGATATGCTTGATATCCCCGAACCTAATTAACCCAATCCGATAACCCGACTCGTATAATATACATAAATTCACGTAACAGTATTTACGGTAACAAAACATTTAATATAACATTGTACGTTTCCCAAAATTAAGATAATTTCCACAAAATTTGGACGACGACTCCTTTATTTATTGGACTATCCGTCGAAACATAATCGACATCCACAACACAACAATCACAATTCAAATCTCAGTACGACTTTCAAAATAACAAATCATTTTCATTCTGAAAAATAATTTTATGAATCATTTTATTTGTTTCATAAATTTAGGACTCAGAATTAATCATCATCATCCACCGTCGACTCACCGAGGCTCATCGTCGACGGCGGCAAAATTTATTGGTGCCCGATGTAATACGGGTTTCCGAATAAATTCCACCGATTAGTTAAAGTCATTTCCTGCACGAAGTTATAATTTGATTTCACAAAATAACTCAGTAAAATTCCTGCAGAAAAATAAAATAATAAAATATAATTAAAAAATTCGAGCCACACGCGCAACACGCGCCACAAGAGAACTAACAGAGCACAACCACGAACACAGGCGACATCGCTGCCACACACATACAACACCACCACACAACACACACACTTAAACACACACACACACGAATATACATATACACACAAAAACAACATGAGGCCAGGCCGGATAATCACCGGAAAAACCAAGCAGCGGCGGAACAGAGCGGCGATGACAGGGAAAGAAACGGGGGAAGGGGAGAGAAACAGAGGGGAAAACGGGAGAAAAGAAGGCGGAGAAGAAACAGGGAGGGATAAGGGAGAGATTAGAGAGAGATATGCGATAGAGAGGGGGGGAGATCGAGAGTTGAGAGTGAAGCGTGGGGTGGGGGGTTTGGGTTATTTTATTATTATTTTTTTCTTTTAATCTCCTGCAGACATGCATCAATTAGAATGGATACGTGTCAAAATTCTTGTATAGGATTTTGACACGTGTCCCTGATACTCTAATAGACTGAATTTCTGACTCGCTTTCTCAATTAAACGCACCGAGGTGCGCGTCAAAATTACAAATATAATACCAAAATTATCAGAATATTCAAAAGTTATTAAAATAAAAGTTTTATAATTAAATACAAATTATTCAAACGCACACTATATCCGGATTTAACAAATTAACGAATAAATGCGCGGGTGAATTTACTCAGAAAAATTTTCGAAATAATTTTAAAATTCTCGAAATATTACAAACTTAATAAAATATGAGTTTCGTAATTTTTGAATCATCCTGGAATGAAATACTGAATTTACAAATAAATATAATCAGAAAATCATTTAAAGATAAATAATTAATAAAATATTGATTTCTAGATTTTATAAAATCCCAAAAATATTTATTGAAATTATAAAATCATAAAAATAATTTTAGAAATAATCCCAATATTTATGAAAATAAATTTTTAATAAAAGCACTTTTGAAAGTAAAACAAAACAATACGGCTAAATAATTAATTATACAAATAATCCTTGTACACCAATAATCCCACATAAAATAATAATAAGACAACGCACAGCTGACATAACCAATACACATATCTTATTTATTTAATTACTGAACAATTACACTTTTAAATAATACAAAAATATAAGAGTCGTTATAAGGCACATCCTTGTAATGCTAGCCATCAGACACATCTCATTGTTGCCTCAATGCTTAAACGATTTTTTTAAATTACTTCTTGAGATCATACTCGAAGTACATTATCAATTCGTTGAGAAGGCTTCATCAAATTTTCACAGGAGCTACTGAAATATTATGTTGTGAGGAAGGAACTCCTTTATGTTGTGAGCAAGGACTCCTTTATGTTGCGAAAAAGAACATTCTATTGTATTTGAAATTCTCTTCCAATTTTTAAACCCTTTCACCTATATGTCTCACTTTTTGGCGGATGTTTTTCAAATAAAAAATATGGTAAACAATAAGCCTGGTCTTTTGCAGGAGAATATTCAAGCCACTTGAATCTTTCATACCACGAAGGATTAAATCTTCGATTTTGTTTATCTCCTTCGGCTCTTGTGAATGGATAGTCATCGCGTTTAAGAGTCTATCGATATGGCCCCATCTTGAGATACTCTCGACGAATTTCATTACATTGTTCTTTTGGATATTCATGTATTTGACGACGCAAACCCGGATCACGCTCAAAATTAACAACAATTTCAGGTTTCTCCACTACTACATTATGTACTAATTGAGGTTCTGTAATAAACCCAATTTTTGGAATTTTTGAAACCCTGATAAATAGTAACTTTTGCTGATTGATGAAAATTATCAGACCACACTATATAGGAGTACTGTTATGGAAATTCTGAGATCGTATTAGTATTTCATAAAGTAAATGAGTGTATGTAAAGGTCGTCAGAATACGATTCTGGACAATTTGATTTTTCCTGAATATCCACCAGATACCGAAAGAATTGAGTATAAGATAACATAATTAAAAAGATTTAAATTCAAGGATTATAAGAGAGGATCATTAAAGGAATATAAAATATTAAGAAAGGTTTAGGGAAGCCCAAGTAATTAGATCCCGGATTCGATCCCTTAAACGAACAACGAGGACGAGAGTCAAGCAAACCGTAAATCAAATAAGTGAACAAGAATCAAGATTGTACAAGAAGCAAGGGGGTTAGAAAAGTGGATAAGAACAAGTGACATCATCACACCAAAAGGAGTGGACATGTGGCATAAGGATGATGCAAGCAAGATGGCATAAGCATTGCATAAGCAAGGTTAAAGAGAGATTTTGTAAGGATCATTTGTGGCCATACAAACTAACCTTGATTAAGAAAAGGTTAACTTAACCAAAGCCTAAAATCACCACATAATTAATTAATGGGCAAAACAAGAAGCATTTCACTCTTTCTCCCCCTTAAAGCTTGCTCCCCGCCAAAACAATACTAGCAACTTCAAACTGCCATATCTCCTTCAATTCTCACTCAAATATTATGTTTTATAGCTCTTTGGAAAAGTATTGAGATGTCCTACAACTCTTGTTCACAAGTCTCGTCCAAATGAGCTTGGTAAGACCCTCATTTGTACAGTTGTTTTAATCGGACTTTTAGAAACTTCAAAATCTAATTTTGTGTTTTCTTGACTGGTTGTGAGATCCAAGCTTGTATAAGTATTGATCAAGGTTTAAGGATTCATAGAATCTTTCCCCTCACAAATAAAGGTATAAAACTTCTGAAACTTTAAGTACTAAGTTTGTTTGCTTGAATTTTGGGATGGTTTGGATGGATGAGTAGTTGTTTGAATGATTAAGCGTGAATTGAACTTTGATTGTTAAGTAGATTAGTTGATTATGGAGATGGTATAATATTGAATTGGATTGAGGATCTTGAGCTCATTTTTGCTAAGATCAGTAGCCTAGGGTTGTTTCTTGAAGTTGTGAATGGATTGTAGTTGAAATGAATTGATTTGGAGTGGTAAAAATATTGGAAATCACTAAGTTCAAGCCGTTATAATGCCCAATTTTCCTTAACTGTTTCTGTGCTTAACTTTAGGATCCGTGAACTCACTGTAAGATTCTGACCTTTTCCATATTTATATAGTTTATGTTACGATCTTCGTTTTGATGTGTCGTTCGCCTAAATCCGAGTTACGAGCTATGAGAAATAACCGTTTTAAATAACGGCATTTCGCGAGCGAACCCCGAAACCTCGAGTAACTTTGAGACCATAATTAAGACTCTTAAATGATTAATTGAAACACGAGAGAATTATTTCAAGTGAATAAGGCAGTTAGTAAAGTTCTCGCGAAAGAGTCGCCTTAAAATTCGTAACGGTTAATTTATTAAAATTGGTGGATCCGAGGGTACGCGAGCGATTAACGCAAATCATTAATCGTATAAGCGACCGTAAGCGACCGTTAGGGTATGAATGAGTTTTGACTAGTTTCTTAAGCGATCGTGGTCTAATTCCGGTTTATGTTATTGTTCATAGGTTACCGGACCCATTCTAAGCTTAAGTCTACCCCCGGAACACTCAGGCAAGTTTTCTACCCGTATAACTGTTGTTTTGATGTATATATGTATATGCATCATCTTGTGATAAGTGCATGATTGTTATTAGCAAATCTTGCGATATATTAGAGCATGTTGATATGATATATATGCATGCCTGTTTCATAATCTTGATATCTCATTGTTGATTTAATTGTTATAAACTGCATAATACTTATGCTAGAGATAGGCATTATTTGCGTATACCCTTAGTATAGGGGATCTAAAGTTTAACACTTTTCTAAACCGGGAGGTGAGGTTCCCGAGTATATTATATATATATATAGTTTTCAAAACGATTAATCGAATAATATTTATTCGATAGTTTTAAATTATAAGTGAATATTAGTTTAAATATTCATTCGAGGACTTGTGACTCTATTTATTTTATTAAATAATATTTATTATTTTCTTAAAGAATAATGTTTTGTTATTCACCAAGTATTCTAGAAATGATTGATATCGTCAATCATTCTTACTTTAAATATTTTCAGAAAGTTATTTTCAAAACTTTTACTTCATTTGCTTTGACAAAAGCTATTCGTTATTGGAATATTAATTATAACATAATATTCAGATATTGTTTGATTATCTTGGAATTGATTTATTTTATCAAATCATCCTTATTCCAAACACTTTCAAAAATACTTTCGAGTCTTCAAAATAATTTTAAAGGCTAGAGCAGATCCCAAAACTTGTTTTCAAATTTAAGATCTTGCTTTTGAAGGGGATTTAAATACTCGCTTAAAAATCTGAGGGATCCGACTCGGTGGTGTATTTAATATTCACAACGAGGTTGCTTTTTTGATAAAAGAATTTGATTACTTGCCCAACTTTTGGGAAGTAAGTCCATCTAATTGAGTCGGCATAAGCGACATGCCGGGGTACGGTCTATCAAGGTGTAAGAAGCTGGGTGACAGTCCATCAATGCGTGAGTGGCCGGGTAACGGTCTAGCGCAAGGTCCTATTGCGGCCAAGGTGATGACCGGCGAGGAATTCATCCATCTACTAGTAGAAAAGGTTACTTAATGGGTATCTTTGCCTGATCAACAAGATATCGGGTTGACGCCAAAGTTTTTCTTCTTTCCAAATTCATTGGGTATTACAACTCTGTTTATACTGTTCATAACAGAGGTTTTCAAGGAAAGTATGAGATATATATATAGGTATATATATATATCGGGACTTAATGAAGTATCTCGTAACTTCATTTCTTTCAAATGATATTTCAAAAATTGAATCTATTCAAATCTTATCTTGTAGTCTCATATATGTGATGAACTTTTGAAACTGATTATACCTTGAACGGTGGTAGTTCAAGTAGTATTCGTAAAAGATATAGTTATATGGGAGTATCTTGTGACTTCATCTTTTCAACTTATCTCTAGTAAAGGATTATCTTATGCATGACAAAGATTTTTAGAAAAATGTTGAGGCAAGGTTAGATATATGATATCGCCTTGCAACAATATTTTTATACAGTTATAAACTGGAACTTTGTGTATATTATGCATGAAAGAGGATTTTAAAAATTTTGAAAAGTATATATACATATATACTGATTATTTTGCGACTTGGTCGCGTTAAGATATCAAACTTGGTTCATTTTTGCTTGACCAAGACTTTCATGAGTACTATAAGAATGCTCATATATTGTTGATTAGTATACATGTTATTTTGGTGGTCTTGTTGCTCACCCTTGTTTTATTCTTTCATCACACAACAACAGCTAGGAAAGATGAACATGACTAAGCTCCTAATTCGCGAGCGGATAGGAGATGTCCCGCAGTTTCCTGTAGGCGTTGATGTAGTTGTAGCTGAGGTAGGAACTACCAATAGGCTAGGCTTTCAACTTTTGATGTACCAGACTTATGTATATTTATAAATTGTAATAATGGAAAAGAAATGTAAATTTATTCAGAAACCCTTTTTAAGGTGTTATGACTTATAATTGTGGAATAAAATGACTTGTGTTATTTTTGGTATTCATCTCTGAGTCTATAATTTGTGGTGTGTGTGTATATTGTGGGGTCACCGTACGCAGTAGTTGGTTATTTATTAAGATTGAGTATTATTAAGGGAAATAGAACTCGTGATAACCCGGATCCCCGACCCCGGATTTGGGGGTGTTACAGGTTCCATTTGCTGCACTTGCACGTCTTGAAGCATAACATGTTCATCATTATTTACTTTCTGAACTTTTTTCGGATAAAAAACATGAAAATCTTTTGCGAAGATGACGCATTACGTTTAGAAATTGAAACCTAATCCCCAAATAAGACACAACAACTATAAATTTTGAATTACTCAATTACTAATAAACCCCCCCCCCCAAATTTAATACACAAATAAGAGCTCTACTTTACCCTAAAATTAGTAAACAATTCATAAATACAATGAATAAAAGAAAGAAAATTTGTACATGAGAAAGAGCATGAATGAGTGAAAATACTCATAATTGCAGAATAGTTGCAGCAGCCAGCAGAGGGTCCTTCTTATTTAGCTTAGAGAATTACTGGGACTTAGACATACACACAAGTCTTCGTTAATTGTTACGTTGTTTTTTAGTTTTGACTTCCGATGTAAACTACTCCTAGTTTTATTAACTTTTGAGTGTAAAATTGAATAGGCTAAACATAAATATTTTGAATTGGGCTTTATATACATAAAAGTACTATTTTTTTTAAAATTCCTCCTGGGCTTAAGCCCAGATAAGCCCGGTAACACTTCCGTCCCTGCTACGATTTGAAGTGCCCATTTGACATAACAAAGGGCTTTTTAGAATATTTATCATACTTTTGCTCTTAGTAATTGCACTAAGAACTGAGTCCCCAGCAGAGCTTACAACAAAGCTAGTATCCCTAGCTACACCAGGGCATTCATAAACATTACTATTCCAATTGCATGCATTTCCACTGCTAATTTTTCTTGAACTTAATTGACCAAAAACAGTACTGATATCTAAAGGAACATTGCATGGAGTTGTTCTCAGGGTAGTTACTTTTATCAATTCCCGAAAACGTCGAAGATATTGTTCATCAAAACTAATTATTTGTTGTGGAATTTTACTATTTAATAGAATCAGATGCTCTGAATTTACTTTGCTTATCATTCCCGGTAAAACTATTGTGTCTTCTATTAAATCCGTACTCTTGTCTGAGAAAGGCAATGAATCATCATTATCTTCACCATCCTTCCTAGCATTCATAATCATTTTTTTCTAGTATCACACTAGACTTTTGCTAAAATTTGGTAGGATAATTGAATTGGGTCCTCCTCTAGCCACTTCTTTTTCAGGAGGAGATGGAAAAAAATGATTATGAATACTAGGAAGGATGGTGAAGATAATGATGATTCATTGCCTTTCTCAGACAAGAGTACGGATTTAATAGAAGACACAATAGTTTTATCGGGAATGATAAGTAAAGTAAATTCAGAGCATCTGATTCTATTAAATAGTAAAATTCCACAACAAATAATTAGTTTTGATGAACAATATCTTCGACGTTGTCGGGAATTGATAAAAGTAACTACCCTGAGAACAACTCCATGCAATGTTCCTTTAGATATCAGTACTGTTTTTGGTCAATTAAGTTCAAGAAAAATTAGCAGTGGAAATGCATGCAATTGGAATAGTAATGTTTATGAATGCCCTGGTGTAGCTAGGGCTACTAGCTTTGTTGTAAGCTCTGCTGGGGACTCAGTTCTTAGTGCAATTACTAAGAGCAAAAGTATGATAAATATTTTAAAAAGCCCTTTGTTATGTCGAATGGGCACTTCAAATCGTAAAAGGGACGGAAGTGTTACCGGGCTTACCTTGGCTTAAGCCCAGGAGGAATTTTAAAAAAAAATTAGTATTTTTATGTATATAAAGCCCAATTTAAAAATTAGTCTCCTAACCATGTTCGGTTCTCCGGATTGTTTACCGTTTGTTATGGCAAGTAGAGGTCTAGGTGTAGAAGAAGATGCATGAGAGTTGTAATCCCCAAGGCGATTAGGTGACTCTTTTGAGGAACGCTTGGCAAGATCACCTGCGATTAGAATTGAACTTGAGCAGCCTCTTCACATCATATCTACCGATATCAAAATTAGTCACAGTGCATGTTCCCCTGAGCTTAATTGCAGCAACTTCTGCAGCCTCTTCTTGTGTGCCTGGAAATTTATATTAGAGAGCAAGTTTTGTATAATAAGAATATTTACGCTTTCTTATAAAACATTGTTCACTAGATTTAATATGATGTGTGTGCTCTGTAACATAAGGACGGTCTAAACTGTTGTACATTGGAAAAGCAATTTGAAGCGGGAACTGATGCTTCTTTTGGCTCTTTAATCTTTTGGGCAAACTTTTTCAGTGTTTACACCCTACACTATAACAAGTGGATACGAAATCTAATCATATACCTTTAGGGAATTGATAGATCACATTCTTGTACATAAAATGATGTAAAAACTTCAGTACGCAGCCACAGATAACCAAGGAACTTAAACGGACCAGACCCTACGTTCCAACAGATATAAGAGATACTTTAGCTTCTTAAGACCTTCTAATAAATTAAATCAATTAATTTAGAGGAATAAGGTCAATCTGTAATTTTATTTTGACTTGGCTACTTAAAATGATCAAACATATATCTGTTGCATGCCTCAAATTCTAGTGAAACTATTATCAATTTGAGGATTATCTACTAAACTTCATTGGATTACCTCAATCTGTTTTGATTTCAGTTCTTAGATGAGCTTCTTATATATAGGCGCTGTTTAGGAGCTAGAGCTTTGGAAAAAAAATTAGAGGATTGAACCAAATTAGAGGCTCTACCAAATGAATCTTCTAATATTAGTTTCTAATATTAGTGTTTGGTAGTTAGAGCAAGGCCAATTGCGATGTAAATCTTGTTCAATAGCTGTATTATAGAACAAAAATCAAAATGCCCAACTCCAATTGTGATGTATATCTTGCTAAAAAATAGAGAAATGCTATACTTTGTTTTATATAAACAAGATATAGAATACTTTATAATTGCCACATCATGAAAAGGTGAAAAAGAGAGGGAAATGGGTAAAAAGAGAGTGAGATAAATTAAGGAGGGAACTATTGTATTTCCATATAACTACTGATAACTCCGGTGAGCGGGCGGCTCCGTCCGACGGCGTTCCTGGACCTTCTATGCGTGGATGGGGTGTAGCTGCTGGTTGGGCGCCTGCAAAACAACACCGGAAGGGGTTTTGGCTCCCACGACGCCTCCGGTGTGAGAATGAGAACAGGCTTTAGAGAAGATGAAGGGATATATGTTTATGTAATTTAGAGGCTGCTGTGTATATGTGTTTATATGTGATGGCTGCTGTATGTTTTTGAGTGTATGTGAGTGTGTGAGTGCAAGAGAAATTATTTTCCAACCCCTAAACCCTTCAGTCTTGGGGGTATATATAGCCCCAAGGTAGGGTTTAGGGGTAGTTACCTCTAAATCTGGGCCGTTGGATCTTGGGAGCGGAGGACGCCTGGTTTGGGCAGATTGCTTACACGTGTCCAGGGGAGGACCACCTCCAGAGTGTCCTAACGGCCTCTGACACGCGCCGTGCTTGTCTGGTGTGTTGGTTGTTGATAGCTGTCATAGTCACGTGCCCACGTGCCCCTCCTTGGCGGGTTGTGGGATGTGATGCGTCTGCTGAGACCTCTCTCACTGTGGTTTTGGCCCCGATCCGGATCCAGGTATGCAGGCGGATCCGGATCCGGGAAGTAGGATAGACCCGGGCCTGAGCTCCTATGCTTGACTGGCCTGGGAGAGGGGGTCTTAGCAGGTCGGTTGAGCCTGACCCCTTTAGTCCAGGTTGACTCCTGCCCGGGTCTCTTATGCCCTATCATTTGCCCCCCACTCCCTTATGCAGATTTTCTGGATGAGGGAGTAGAGTAGGGTTGCATATTTGGCTTAGTAAAGAAAAATTCCTGCTCCTGTTGCCCCCAATCCGGATCTAGTGTAATGAATACCAATCCGGATTAAGGTAGAATAGTTCAGAAAAGTTCCCGCTCCTGGTTGCCCCCAATCCGGATCTTCTGTAATGGATGCCTATCCGGATTAAGGTAGAATAGTTTCTTCAGAAAAATTCCTGCTCCTGGTTGCCCCCCAATCCGGATCTTGTGTAATGGATGCCAATCCGGATTAAGGTAGAATGGTTGGTGCCTTAGAAAAGTTCCCGCTCCTATTGCCCCCCAATCCGGATCTGGTATGGTAGATGCCAATCCGGATTAAGGTAGAATAGTAGAATAATCCTGGTTGACAATGATCCGGATTTATATTATTGATCCGGGTATTGGGCTATGGAATTTGAAAAGTTTGGGATTTGTAACGTCTTTCAGTTTATTCCCTCCCACGAATTTGAATTTTTGGGCAGTTATTTCCTAAAAACTCGGCCCATAATCATTATGGGTTTAATTTGCATTTATATGTGTGTAATTACACATATATATGTATAAATTTTTTTTGTAACTGCTTCTGTAACCAGTAGGATCCTGCCACGTGGCAGGGGAGTTACTCTTTCCTGGGCCTATAAAAGGCTGCCTCCCCTCTTCCATTTCATTTTTTATTTTCACAAAAGAAGCTCAACAGTCCTTTGTTTTTCTCTTCTCTCTCTCGCTTTTCTGCAAATCACCGTGTTTGTGGTTGATTCTTCCGCCGTGTCTCGCCGGTCTTGCCATTAATCCTCCATTAACTTGTAAGATCTTCACTTGTTTTTTTTTTGCTTTATTCCTCTGTTTTTCTTTTCGATTTTGTTTTCATTTCCTCCGAGTTTTTGTATGCCTTGATTTTGCTTTTTCATCCGCACATAAATAGTAGGAATCATGATTTTTGGCTTAGTTTTTGTTGCTCATTGGTGCTCGTTTCGTGTGTTTATGCTTAGATCTGTAGGTTTTCCTTGTGTTTTGGTTTGATTTTTAGTTTTTGGGCTCGATTTTTCTGGGTTTTCTATGTTTGTTCTTCGTGTTCTTGGCTAAAATATATGTGTGTATAGGTAAAAAGGGTAGATTTTGCTGTTTGATTCTTGGGTTGACTGTTTATGGGTTAGGGTTTTGATTTTGATCCGGGTTGGGGTGTAGGGTCCGGATTTGGGGGAGGTTTATGGTAGGATTGTATAACTTAGGTTTTTTGATCTGTTCTTGGTTGTTTTTGATCCGGGCGTGGTTGTTTGTCGTTGGGATCCGGGTATACGGGCTTTGCTTTAAGTTTTTTGTTGTTATGGATCCGGATCTGGGTATTTGCCATCAAGATCCGGGTCCATGGTGGTTTGCTTTTGTGGATTGTAGTTAACATGATCCGGATCGTTGATGTTTTTCCGGGTTGGACTTGCATTGGTGGTCCGGATCATTAGGTTGCGATAAAATAACGTACCTGATCCGGACCACTTAGGAAGACAAATAAAATCTGTAGGGCCCAGACTAACTGACCTTCATTTTAATAGGTATATGGTCCGGATCAAAGAGCGAGCTAGGAAAGTATACAACTGCTATCCCAACTTTTCTGACGAGGAGAGTGATCCGGATTCTTCTGGTAGAGAACAGATCCGGGGCGAGATGGTTAGAAAGGGATCCGGGTCCGTGGGAACAATTACGAGCTTTCGGTTCAAGAGGCTTCCAGAAAACTCTGTTATTTTCACCCCGGATGGCCGCTGGTCCGATATTAAATATCACTTTGTTAGAAAGCCACCCGGGTTTGAAGATAGCATATACTATACCCGAGTCAGATATGAGAGGCACGAGGATGGCCAACCGGGCGTTTATGATCAGGGCGCCCTGGAGGCAGCTTTTGCTTCATTTGGGATCAGCCGGGATCATTACCAGCTGAAGGATTTTTATGTTGAAGCTGAACCGGGTGATATGGACAAGGCAATTCGGGCTGCTTTTCAGTTGACTCCTGATATCGCTTGGAGGTGGCCCGAGCCGTATGAGAGGATCTTTCATCGTCCTGCGGATGGTTTTGTCCCGGTCTGGCTGGAGCATTTAAGGTCCGGGTGGAGCCCACGCTGCCATATTTTTCTCAAGCACTTGTGTAAGTATGTCTATAGGATATCCCCCATGCAGATAACTCCAAATGGAATAAAGTCTATGACTTGGTTCATAGCTTGCTGCAACAAGGCCGGGCTCATGCCTACCTTCAAATTGTTCCACCAGATATTTTATCTTTCTAGGTCAAGCCAGAAACCTTTTTACGAGCTGAGATTCCGGGCAGCAGAGTGTGGATTTGGTCCGGGTAGGTCCAAACCGGTTATGCACCAGACTTCTTTGAAATATTGGAATGGGGAGATATTGATGTTGAAGGGGTATGATTTGGAGTATCTTCCTTATTTCACAGCTGGGGAGGTTAAGACGAAGTTCAACCCAGTGATCTTAGAGGGGGAGGCTGTAGATCAAATTAGAAAATTATGTGGTAGTCTCGGGTTCCAGCCAACCCGGGATACGTTCATGAACCATAAACTCCTGTTCCAACTTGGCTGTAAGTTCTTGTTTAATGTTGTTGTTTTTTTTGATCCGGGTCCCCATCCCAGCTTGGAGAACCGGATTACCTTCCTTTTGCTTGCATCTTGTAATTTTTGGTCCGGATCAAAGTCTATTTTGGTCTTTGATCCGGGTCCCTCTGCTTTTCCGTATCTTTTGGTTTTTTATTTGTAGCTAATTTGCATAAAACGTCTTGACATGGTCCGGGCTTACTGCAGTATTCTATTTCCGGATTTGGTAGTCTTTGCATTTTTATCAATCTTATGGTGATAGTTTTCCTTTTCCATTTTTCAGGTTTGCCGCATTACAACCCCGCATCCCGGTCCATAATGTCTTCTTCAGCTTATGCAGCAGCTTTTAACTCATTGGGATTGGCATACAAGACAACAAAGGGGGCCCCTGGTACCGGATCCGGATCTGCGGATGCAAAGGGTGGTGCCGAATCTTCTGCCCCCCGGAATGTGGCTGATCCGGGTAATGCTCCCCTGGCTAAGGACCCAGACATCCAGGAAATCTCTGATGAGGAACCTCCTTCGAAGAAGAGGAAATCCGCCCCGGGAAAGCCTCCTCGCGGAAAAACTGTTGTTGCTGACCGGGTCATATGCGACTCGGAGGGGAAGGGACTGGATGGGGAGGCCGTGAAGATAGGAACCAAAACTCTAATCGACCTAGCCGGGTTCATGTCCAGTATTCCCTCCAAGGAATATTGGGAGGAGGTTGAGGGTTATAATATGACTGCTGCCCTGAAAAGGGTCACAGGTCAATGGGGACAGGTAACTTCTGAATTTTTAATCCCGTAGTTCTGGATTATGCCCCCCAATCCACTTTTTGCTTATAATCTCCTTTTTTTTATTTCTCAGCTCGGGAGTGCGATATCTATCTGCTCCGATGTTGCCTTCACTGAGCTCAAGGAGGCTAACAACCGGACTAAAGCTGAGAAGATGCTTTCTGATTCCCTAAGGGGTGAGCTGGAGGAGGCCCGGGAGGGGTTCCGGGTTGTGGAGGCCGGGTTGAACGAGAAACTGAAGAATTCGGAGACCCGGGCCGAGGGGCTGGCCCAGGAAGTTGAGAGGCTCAAGGCCGAGCTTGCTGCTAAAGAGAATCTGAACAAGGAGGCCATCATTGCTGAGTTCAAGGCCAGCGATGTTTATGACTTCGAGGTTGCTCAGGCCGGGGTTCCCGAGGTGCGCAGGTCCTGGGTAGTTGCCGAGCGCCATATCAAAACTGACCCCTTTGCTTCCTGGGAGAGCTTTATTCAGGAGTTCCTTGCTGTAAAGGCTGCGGTTGAACAGGGTCAAGGTGAACCGGAACCCTACGATGGTCCGAGCCCCAGCTTCCTCTAGATCCGGACCGGCTTTGCAAAGCTTTTCGGGCCCAGCCTATGTAATTTCATTTCTAGGATTTCTTGATTTCGTACTTGGATTTGAACTATATGTAATATTTGGATTTGTTCCGGATTGATGTCAATCCGGATCCTTCTTTGAAATTTTCTTTCATCGTAGAAAATGTTTGCTTTTCTTATCTGTTGTTTTTCCTTTTTGAGCAATCCGAATCCTTGTTATTGCCCCTAATCCGGACTGGGTTCATATCGGGTTTGGTCCGGGTATGGGACAGTGTCCGGGTTGATGCTTACTTTTTTACTTTATGTACTTGCTTTTAATTTTGCTTTCAATCCGGGTATGTTGAACCCGGATTGATGTTTGCTTTTTTGCTTTATGTACTTGGAGAATTTAAGTACATAATGTTTGTTTGCATCCCGGATTTGAATGCTAATCCGGGTTGTTTTTTGCTTTTCTGCTTTATGTACTTGGAAAATTTAAGTACATATTGGTTGTTTGCAACCCGGATTTGAATGTTAATCCGGGTTGTTTTTTGCTTTGAAATTTGCTTTCAATACGGGTATGTCTAACCCGGATTGGTGATTGCTCCATTTACTTAGAATTTTTCTAAGCGAATAGTGGTTGCTTTCGTTTTTTTTTCTTCTTCTAACCCGAGTATGAGAAGGTACCCGGGTTGTTTTTTTTTCCATAACTGGTAATTTAAAAGTAATAACTTTCTGAGAAAGGAAATTTCTTTTCATTGATTTGCAAATTTTTTCATACAAAATATAGGATCATAGATTGGTTGCTTGCCATAGGCTATAAGTTCTGGTTGCTTTTGGTTGCTTTTTCTACTGGTAAAACTTTCTGAGCCTGAGTCCATGCCATGTATTTGGTACTTCAGACTCATCCATGTTCATGAGCTTGTATGTCCCTGGCCTTAGAACTTCCTTGACTTTGTATGGGCCTTCCCACTTCGGCATTAGCTTTTTAGTGTTGGTGGGGTCTAAAGCTTCTGTGTCTCGAAGTACCAGGTCTCCAACTTGAAAGTTTTTGACCCGGGACTTCTTGCTGAAGTGCTCTCTTGTTTTCTGCTTATATTTTTGCATTCTTGCCACTGCCTGGTCTCGGACTTCATCAATTAGCTCAATATTCGTTCTGAGCCCCTCCTCATTTGCTATCTCATCAAAGTTGATTGCTCGATGGGAGGGGGATCCTACTTCAATTGGTAGCATGGCTTCAGTTTCATAAGCCAGCTTGAAGGGGGTTTCTCCTGTGCTTGTTCTGGGGCTTGTTCTATATGCCCAAAGTACATTAGGCAATTCTTCTGGCCATTTGGTTTTGCTTTCCCTGAGTCTCTTCTCTATCCCCTGAGAAGTATTCGGTTTGTTACTTCAACTTGGCCGTTTCCTTGAGGGTAGGCTACTGATGACTTCTTGTGCCGGATGCCCCTTTCTTGAAGGTAGGATTCGAATTCTGAACCAACGAACTGTGGACCATTATCTGAGACCAGTACCCTCGGGATCCCAAACCTCATCAATATGTTGTCCATGAACTTGATGCAGTCTTGTTGGTTTATTGTTCTCATTGCCTTTGCCTCTACCCATTTTGTCATATAATCGATTGAGACTAGTAAGTACCCGAGGTCTCATCTGGCCCTGGGAAAGGGTCCCATGATATCAATGCCCCATACGGAAAATGGGATTGGTGACAAGACTGAAGAAGGTAGGACTGGGCTTATCCGTGTCACATTGCTGAAGAGTTGGCATTCCTTGCATTTTTTCACAAAGTCTATTGAATCCTGATGGATAGTAGGCCAGTAGTACCCCTGCCTTATGATTTTATGAGCTAGTGCTTTTGCGGACATGTGGTCCCCGCAGATTCCTTCGTGAACTTCCATGAGGCAGTACTGTGCCTCTCCTGGGCCTATGCACTTGAGGATGGGGGAGGAGAAGGTCCGGCGATAGAGTATTCCCTCTTCCATGAAGAATTTTGAAGCTTTTGCCTTTAACCTTTGCGCCTTCCCTTTATCCTCCGGGAGCTCTCCCTTCTCTAAGTAGTTAATGAATGGGGTCATCCAATTTGGACTGTTGTCTATTTCCATGACTTCCTCAGAATCTGTGCTTGGTTTCTGCAATTCTTCGAAGTAGACGGAACAATCCAGGTCTGATGAATTTTGAACAAGCTTAGATAGTGTACAGCTTCTGAATTTTCCTCTCTGCAGATTTGGATGACTTGTATTTTTGGTATCAAGGCGAGGTAGCTTTAGACCAGAGCCTGGTACTTGGCTAGAACTGGATCCTTTGCTATGTACTCGCCATTTGTTTGCTTTACGACGATCTGGGAGTCGCTGTAGATTTTGAGATTCTGGATCCTGAGTGTTCTTGCTAGCTTCAGTCCTGCGATCAAGGCCTCGTACTCTGCTTGGTTGTTTGTTACTGAGAATGCAAAGGAGATTGCTGTTTGGATTGTGAACCCTTCTGGGCTCTTTAGGATGAGCCCGGCTCCCGATCTTTCATTGGTTGAAGAACCATCAACTTTGAGAGTCCAGACTTCTGTTTCTTGATCTGTGTTTCTCTCAGGGTTAATGCACATGGGCACGAGCTCTTCTTCTGGGAAATTGCATTCTATGATGAAATCAGCTAGAGCCTGGGCTTTGATTGCTGTTCTAGGAATGAAGCTTAGGTTGAACTGGCTTAGCTCAACTGCCCAATTTACCAACCTCCCTGAGACATCTGGCTTGTGTATTATCTTCCTTAATGGTTGATTTGTTACAACTCGTATCTCCCTTCCCTGGAAGTAGTGTCTGAGTTTCCTGGATGCTGTGACTAAGGCATAAGCAAACTTTTCTAGGCTCGGGTATCGGGTCTCTGCATCTTTCAGCACTTGGCTCATATAATAAACTGGTTGCTGTTTGCCATTCTCTTCCCTGATCAAGGCTGCTCCCACTGCCAGGGCCCCTGCTGATAGGTAAAGGGATAGGGGTTCCCCGGGTTGAGCTTTTGTTAACACAGGGGGTTGAGAAAGGTACCTTTTGATTTCTTCAAATGCGCTTTGGCATTCCGGGCTCCAATTAACTTCTCTCTTATTGGTTGCTCCTTTTAACAGGTCAAAGAAGGGTAGGCATCTCTCAGCTAGCTTGGAGATGAATCTTCTGAGTGCTGCTAGTGATCCTGCTAGCTTCTGCACATCTTTTTGTGTTCTGGGAGCCTTCATCTCTTGAATTACCTTTATCTTCTCTGGGTTGGCTTCAATTCCTCGGTTGCTTATCATGAATCCAAGGAATTTTCCTGCCCCTACTCCAAATGTGCATTTTTCTGGATTGAGCCTGAGTGAGTATTTTCTCAAGTTGTCGAAGCATTCTCTCAGGTCTCCTATGTGCTCGGGGATGCTTGTGGACTTTGCAATCATGTCATCGACATATGATTCCAGGTTCCTTCCAATCTGGTCCTTGAAGATTTTGTTCATTGCCCTTTGATATGTTATTCCCGCATTAGTCAATCTGAACGACAGCATTACATAGGCATAGACCGCCCTGTGGGTGATGAAGGCTGTCTTTAGAATGTCTCTGGGATTCATCTTGATCTGGTTGTAACCCGAATAGGCGTCCATGAAACTTAGAATCACATGCCCAGAGGTTGCATCGATCAATTGATCAATATTTGGCAAGGGGTAGGGGTCTTTGGGGCATGCACTGTTTAAGTCTGTGTAATCGATACACATTCTCCACTTTCCGTTTGGTTTTTTAACCATCACTACATTTTCCAGCCATTCTGGGTACTTGACTTCGCATATTATTCCAGCTTTCAGTAGTTTCTCAATTTCTTCATCGATTGCTTTCTGCCTCTCCGGGGCGAAATTTCTTCTCTTTTGCTTGACTAGCTTCCTCTCTGGGTTGACGTCCAAGCTATGCATTGCTATGGATTCATCCAACCCGGGCATTTCTTTTGGGGTCCAAGCGAATATATCAGAGTACCCTTGGAGTAGTGACACCAGGTCTTTTTTGAAATTAGCCTCGAGCCCGGACCCTATCTTTATCTTTTTTGAAGGATCGCTTGTGCTGATCAGAATTGTTTCTGTTTCAACAGCGGCCTCTATCTTGGATTGATCCGTATCTGATACCATCTTTTGGATCCGAGCCTCTATGTTCTTTTTCATATAAATCTGAGCCTGGGCTGTCATCTCTTTATTGTTCCTTTCTTCAGTCATTTCTGGGTTGGTTGCTTGCACAGTAGGGTTGGTTTGGTCAATGCCTAGGCCCAATTCAATCCCTCCCGTGACTTGGTTGCTTTTTTGCTCTTCTGAGCCTTGTTTTGTTGCTTTTGGATCTGAGAGGTTCTCTATGACCTGAACTTCTTTTCTTCCATCATCCCTTGATTGTTGGCGATGTTTCTTAATACTTTGCTGTTTCCGGAGCACGACAGCCTTTCTCTTGTTATCTTGATGGGTCTCAGCCATTACCAGAGCCTGGCTATAACATCTTTCAGCTACCTCATAGTCTCCCTTGATTTCTCCTATCCCGGTTGGGGTTGGGAACTTGATTTTCAAATGTGATATGGAGGTGATTGCTTGGATCCTGGTCAAAGCTGAGCGCCCGATTATTCCGTTGTAAGATGAGGGAGTATTGATCACGTAGAACTTAATCACATGGGTAACTTAGTTTGGGACCGATCCAAATATCACTAGCAAGTACAAAGTTCCTTGGATCGGGACCAAGTTGTTCCCGAACCCATACAGAGGGTCCTCTTGGCATTCATTGGAGCGTACGCTCCCAAGCTTCATCCTGTCCAAAGTATGCTTGAAGAGTATGTTTACTGAGGATCCATTATCGATCAACATCCTTCTTACTTCGTTGTCAAAGATATCAAGTGTTACAATCAAGGCTTCATTGTGATTCGGGTTGACTCCTTCATAATCCTTGCTGCTGAATGAGATCATCATCTCCGGGTAGGATTGGATTGAGAATACCTCATCCCCTGAGCCCGAGCTCCTAGGGGGAGAGTTTGAGCCTCCTAGGACCACATTTACCACATTCTTACCTTTTCTTGGCCTCTCCTCTCTCTGATTTTTCTCCCTTGAGATGTATTGATTCAGGTTGCCTTTCTTGACTTGATCTTCAATGAAGTATTTTAGAGAGAGACAATTCTTAGTCTTGTGTCCATGGGTTTCATGATAGTCGCACTGCCTGTTGTAAGGCCTGCTCTCTGGGGGAGTCAGCATTGGCTTTGGAGGATAGTATAATGGCTTTCCCTTGATCTCCTTCAGTATCTCTTCCCGGGTCCTGTTTAGTTGTATCCACTCTGGCTCTTGCCTAGGCTCCCTTTGTTGCCTAGGGGGACCGGGATCACTTTTAGATTCTGTTTTAGGACCCAATCTTTGGAATATTGGGGTGTTTTGTACAACATTTGTTTGCTGGGTTTGGTTGCTTTGTTTGAACTTTTTCTCCTGATGGTAACCCCCTTTCGGTCGGTCATCAGAAGATTTGTTCCTGTTCCCTCCATTCCGAGTCATTCTCATTGCCTGGAGAACATCCGTTTCTTTTATGAACCGGGCTGCCATAGAATAAGCAGCGGTCAGGCTTTGGGGTTCCTTGTTTATCAATTCCACAATATATCTCTTGTTGTGTTCTGGATCCAGGTTTCTTCGAAATATGCTTAGAGCCCTCCCTTTCATCGAGATTCGAAACTTTGTTGATGGCTTCCTGGAACCTCCGCATGTAGGCTGAGAGTGCTTCGTTATCATACTGGCGGATTGTCTCCAGGTGGCATATGTGCATTTCATGTGTTTTATTAGCTCTGAATCTTCTAAGAAAGGCTTCTCTGAATTCTTTCCAGGAGTGGATGCTTCTTGTTGGGATTCTGCTGAACCATCTTTGAGCCCCCCTTTGAGGGTCGAGGCGAAGAATCTGGATTTCGTCAAGTCATTGTAATAGTATATCTGAGCTATCTGTTCGAAATAGTTGAGGTGCTCTTCCGGATCCCCCAGCCCATCGAAAGAATCGAAGTTGTAGTGTTTGAGATTTTTCTGTCGGGGGATGACTTCTAGGGAGTGGCTGAAGGGCGTGAGGGTTTCCCCAACTTCCACCCCGGATTCTCTCTCCATTTTTCTCTGGAGCTCGTAGATCATTTCCTTGAGGTCTTTCTGACCCTTCTCTTCATCATCGGAAATGAGTTCGGGGTAGGGTCCCTCCGTGTTCTTTTTCCTTTTGTTTTAGCTAGGAGTCTCTCCTCCTCCATCTGCATTCTTTTCTGAATTTTTTGCTCCAGCTTTTCCTCCTCCTCTTTTCTTATCTTTTCTCTGATTTCTTCTAGCTTTTTCTTTCTGGTTGCTTCTGTCTTCTTCTTGCTAGGCTCCTTTTGATTCTTGTTTGCCTTAGCCCCAATCCGGTCGAAGACAGATCTCCTGGATTGCTGAGAGTCCCCGGACTCTTCTTGCTCATCATCTTGCTCAAATTCCATCTGAGCCCGGGCTTGTTCATCTCTGTAGAGCCTGATTGCTTCAGCAAGTTCATGGCTTGTTAAGTTAGCCATATGCTCCTCTGCAACTGGAACATTGGTTTACTTGTACTGATTTAGCTCTATGACATTTCTAGCATCCCTGATTGGAGTATGTTGTGTCAGTGGTTGCTCCTGGAAGGTTTCCCTGTCTCCCCCAGGTTCTTGAACTTGACAGGGGTCTTGATCCTGAATGTGGGTACTAGCGGAGGGCCTACCAGCTGTACTTTTTCCTGCTCTTGCCATTACCACAATTGTACAAACAACTGACCAAGATTTGAGGCTACAAATGTGGATCTGAGGTTGCTTTTTTGAATATTATAAAAATTTTCCAGAATAACAGCAAGCAAACTTTCTGGGTTTTGCTAAAAATAATACCAAACAAGAACAGCAGGCTCTTCAACACAAAAGAAAATACGCAAGCTAAAACAGTTCTGGGTTTTAAACCACCAAGACTATTAAACCCCAGGCTTCGAGATTACCAAGATTATCAAACCCTAAACAACTAAAACTTAACAAACAAGAGCGGACTCACACAAACACGACCTAAAGCAAGAAGCTCATACAAACGTGGTTAAAATGAAAACTCATATTCAAGAAAAGGTTTGGTTGTTTATGTTCTTACAGGTTAGAAAGTGAACTCTCTCAAGAGTTTGCTGATGAAGATGAATCCAGGGGCACCGAGACCCAAGGATGTCGCCCCCTCCTTCTAGCGCGAAATGATAACTCCGGTGAGCGGGCGGCTCCGTCCGACGGCATTCCTGGACCTTCTATGCGTGGATGGGGTGTAGCTGCTGGTTGGACGCCTGCAAAACAACACCGGAAGGGGTTTTGGCTCCCACGGCGCCTCCGGTGTGAGAATGAGAACAGGCTTTGGAGAAGATGAAGGGATATATGTTTATGTAATTTAGAGGCTGCTGTGTATGTGTGTTTATATGTGATGGCTGCTGTATGTTTTTGAGTGTATGTGAGTGTGTGAGTGCAAGAGAAATTATTTTCCAACCCCTAAACCCTTCAGTCTTGGGGGTATATATAGCCCCAAGGTAGGGTTTAGGGGTAGTTACCTCTAAATCTGGGCCGTTGGATCTTGGGAGCGGAGGACGCCTGGCTTGGGCAGATTGCTTACACGTGTCCAGGGGAGGACCACCTCCAGAGTGTCCTAACGGCCTCTGACACGCGCCGTGCTTGTCTGGTGTGTTGGTTGTTGATAGCTGTCATAGTCACGTGCCCACGTGCCCCTCCGTGGCGGGTTGTGGGATGTGATGCGTCTGCTGAGACCTCTCTCACTGTGGTTTTGGCCCCGATCCGGATCCAGGTATGCAGGCGGATCCGGATCCGGGAAGTAGGATAGACCCGGGCCTGGGCTCCTATGCTTGACTGGCCTGGGAGAGGGGGGTCTTAGCAGGTCGGTTGAGCCTGACCCCTTTAGTCCCGGTTGACTCCTGCCCGGGTCTCTTATGCCCTATCAACTACAAAATAGCACTGTTAGGTAATTATAGAGCAAACCATTGGAGGGGGTGTACTATTTTAGAACAAAAACCACTTTTTTGTTATAAATTATAGAGATAGCTACACTTATTTTTACTAAACTGCCCTAAAAGAAAATAAATAAACAAGATGCAAGTTAATCCTTTTTTGCTTTCTCCACCATCTTTAAGAAAAGATTAACCAAATCCTAAAAGCAAATCACACTTCCATGCAACTAATAACTTTAATAATTACAATTTGCAAACTTGTAAGTAAAGGAGGAAGTGCATAATCTATAAGTCTACAACTCACCTTAACAAACAAGATCTCAGCAACAGAAGAAACAAAACAGATCAACCGAATTCACAGAGCAAGCAAACCAAAGCAATCTCTGAAAATCCAAAAGAAACTACTCATATTTCAAGTTTTGAGAGCAGCCCTCAACTTAAAAAATAGTTTATTATGAGTTATGAAGAGAAAAAAAGAGTATTTAGCTAGCTACTACTACCTCTATCCCTCTCAATTCTTTACAGTTTTTTTCACACACATATTTTAAGGTAACAATAAAATATATTTTCGTAATTTATTATTTGAAATTTTCTTTTTTTTATATAAAAATTTGAACATTATATTATTGTTTAGAAGAAGAAAAATTTTAAAAAAATTATGCACCTATATTATGTAGCTCCTGAAAGAACTACTCCTAGACTCCTAATTCCACGCGGTAGTCCTGATTAACTCAGTCCCGCAAGCCCAACCTTGATAAATCCCAGCACGTGAGACACTGACCCGAGCACATGATGGGGACAACTGTCACACATCAATCATGGGAAAAATTAGGGCACGTGTCAGAGGATCCTCAGAACATTCCTCAGCTAGTCCCGCACTGACACGTGTAAAGAATCCACTCCAGTCAGGTGTCCTCCGCTCCCAGAACCAATGGCTATGATCTAAAGGTACCAACCCCAAAACCCTACCCTTGGGCTATAAATAGCCCAAGAATGTAAAGTTTTGGGGTTAATCACTCTCTCACACTTATATACACACACAACCACCTTGCATTCATATCTATCTTCATCTTCCCCAAAAGCGAGTTCTTACTCTCATGCCGGAGGCGCCACGGGACTCAAACCCCCCTTCCGGTGTTATTTTGTAGGAACCCCACCATAGCTACACCCCCACAGCGGCAAAGGATCCAGGCACGGAGTCGAAGGAGCGGCCCCGCCATCAGGAGTTATCATTTGGCGCTAGAAGGAGGGGCTCTCCATCCTTGGGTCTCGGTGCCCCTGGATTCACCTTCATCAACAAGCTCTTCAAAGAGTCCATTTATTCAAACTTGTAAGAACCCAAGCAACCAACCACTTCCATAAGCATGAATGTTGTTTATTTAAGCCACGTTTGTGTGAGCTCGTTTTGTTGATTTAAGCCACGTTTGTGTGAGCTATCGTTAGTTTTAATCATTTTTGCTCTAGCTTGAATATGGCATTTACGTTCTACTATATTGTTGAGTAGTCCCAGGAAACTGTTTAAACTGCTCCCAGGAAGCTATTTGTTGGTATTTGTTGTTATTCTGGGTAGTTTTTGCAAGTTTCATAAAGGAACCTTAGATCGATAGTTTCTGTACATATTGTTGTTAGTTGTTGTTGGTATTGTTGAGAAATGGCAAGACCAGGAAAACATACTTCTAGAAGACCATCTACTAGTGCTCAGGTCCAGGAGCCGGACCACTCCCAGGCCCTTGATCCAAGAGCCGAGAGAGAAACATTCCAGGAGAAACCACTACACACTCCCGTAGTGGAGAGAATTGTAAACACCAGGGATGCCAGGACCCTCATAGAGCTCAATCAGTACAAATACACCAATGTTCCAATAGCCGAAGAGCACATGGTCAACCTTACAAGTGATGAACTAGCAGAAGCAATCAGACTATACAGGCAGGAGCAGACCCGACTCCAAGAAGAAGCCGAACTCGAGGAGGAACCGGAGGAGTCCAGAGACTCCCAGCAATCGAAGAGATCTGTGTTCGACCGAATTGGAGCCAAGGGGAAGAAAAGCAAAAAGGATCAAAGCAAGAAAGAAGCAGAAGCTACTAAGCAGAGAAAGTTGGAAAAAATCCGGGAGCAAATTAAGAAAGAAGAAGAAGCAAAGCTCGAGCTGAAGATCCAAAAGAGAATGCAGCTAGAAGAAGAAAAGCTACTGGCTAAGTCCAGGAGCAAGAGAACCCGGAGAGACCCTACTCCGGAGCTGATTTCTGATGAAGAAGAAGAAGAAAAGAAGAAGGACCTGAAAGATATGATCTATGAATTGCAGAGAAAGATGGACAGAGATTAAGGAGTAGAAATTGGGGAAATGTTAAATCCTTTCAGTTACTCCTTGAAGCCATTCCCCGACAGCGGAACTTGAAGCATTATAACTTTGACTCCTTTGATGGTCTAGGAGACCCGGAGGAGCACCTCAACTACTTTGAGTAGATAGCGCAGATATATTACTACAATGACTTGACGAAATCAAGGTTCTTCGCTTCAACTCTTAAGGGAGGGGTCCAGAGATGGTTCAACAGGATTCCCTCCCGCAGCATCCATACTTGGATGGAATTCCGAGCATCCTTCCTTAGAAGATTTCGGGCAAATAAAACACACAAAATGTACATGTGTCACCTGCAGACAATCCGGCAGCAATGCAATGAATCCCTCTCTGTATACATGCACTGGTTCCAGGAAGCAATCAACAAAGTTTCAAGCTTGGATGAGAGGGAATCTTTGAGAATTTTCAGGAGAAATCTAGACCCAGAACACAATGAAAGATATATAGTGGAGCTAATAAATAAGGAGCCACAAAGTCTGGTAGCGGCTTATTCCATGGCTGCCAGATTCATTAAGGAAACAGATGTGCTCCAGGCAATGAGGATGACCCGGAATGGGGGGTCCAGGAGTAAAAACACTGATGACCGACCGAAAGGGGGTTACCATCAGGATAAGAAATTCAAGCAATGCAACCAAAGCCAAGAAAAACAAACTACTCCGGTTTTCCAGAGACTTGGTCCTAAGAAGGAGTCAAATAACGCGAAGCAACCCCGGGAGCCGAAGCAGGAGCCAGACTGGACTCCTCTCAACATGACCCGGGATGAATTCTTGAAAGAGGTAAAAGACAAGCCTTTCTATTATCCTCCGAAACCAATGCAAACTCCTCCGGAGAGCAGGCCTTACAATAGGCAGTGTGATTATCACAAGACCCATGGCCACAAGACTGAGAACTGCTTATCACTCAAGTACTTCATTGATGACCAAGTGAAGAAGGGGAATATGAATAAGTACTTAGTCCGGGACAGCAACAACAGGGGGAAAGCGGAGAAGAGAGGAAATAATGTAGTTATTGTAGTCCTAGGAGGTTCCCACTCCCCACCTCGGAGCCCGGACATCGGCGAAGAAGTGCTCTCAATCTAGTCACTCCCAGACCTAGTGATATCCTTCAGCAGTAAGGACTACGAAGGAGTCAACCCGAATCATAATGCAGCTTTGGTTGTCACTCTGGACATCTTTGATAATGAAGTAAGGATAATGCTCATAGACAATGGTTCCTCAGTAAATATTCTCTTCAAACACACAGTGGATCGAATACAGTTAGGAAGCGTCCCCTCAAATGAGTGCTGGGAGGACCCACTCTATGGGTTCAGACACAACTTAGTCCCAATCCAAGGAACTTTATATCTGTCAATCATTTTTGTAAATGCTCCTAACCAGGTAACTCATGTAATCAAGTTTTATGTGATCAACGCTCCTTCGTCATACAACGGGATCATTGGTAGATCAGCTCTAACAATGATGCAAGCAATAACTTCAATCTCCCATCTCAAAATCAAGTTCCCAACCCTGATAGGAGTCGGTGAGATAAAATGATATTATGGAGTTACTGAAACATGCTACACCCAGGGGTTAGTCATGGCAGAAACCCATCAAGATAACAAAAGGAAGGCAATAGTTCTTCGCAAGCAACAAAGCATGAAGAAGCACCGACCCCAAACAAGGGAAGAAGCAACAAAGGAAGTACAACTCATTGAATCAGGTCCGGAGCAAGAAGGAAATGTAACAAGTCCGGAAGGACCGACAAGCAACCAAGTCATGGTAGTCGAAAAAACAAATCAGGTCCCAGACCAAGCTAGTCCTAACATGTAAGCAACCAAAGAATCTGAACAAGCAAACTTCTATCTGAAGAAGAACTGTGAAGCCCAAATTCATCAAATGGTTTCAAACAAAGAGCAAGCAAAAATTGAAGCTGCAGTAGAAACAGAAGAAGTCCAGATTGATGAGAGCAATCCTAATAAAAAAGTGAAAGTTGGGTTAGGACTCGAGGAGTCCTTCAAGGAAAGATTAGCGTCCCTGCTCCGGGAGTACAAAGATGTTTTTTCCTGGAGTCCAAGAGATATGCCAGGACTACAGGAATCCATAGAAATGCACAGCTTGGATGTCAACCCCAACAGAAAACCAGTCAAATAGAAGAGAAGAAATTTTTGCCCCGGAGAGGTAAAAAGCCAATGATGAAGAAGTGGAAAAGCTACTCAAAGCAGGAATCATCAAAGAAATCAAATATCCAGAGTGGCTAGCTAATGTTGTTATGGTAAAGAAGTCTAACGGTAAATGGAGAATGTGCGTGGACTACACTGATCTAAATGACGCATGCCCGAAGGACCCGTATCCTCTCCCAAATATTGATCAACTGATAGATGCCACCTCCGGACACATCATGCTAAGTTTCATGGACGCCTTCTCTGGATACAACCAGATAAAGATGAACCCGAAGGACATTCCTAAGACAGCATTCATAACTCACAGAGCAGTCTATGCTTATGTGATGCTACCCTTCGGACTAACAAGCGCAGGATCCACTTACCAAAGAGCTATGAACAAGATATTCAAGTCCCAGATTGGGAGGAAATTGGAGTGCTATGTCGATGACATGATTTCCAAATCAACAACTATACCAGGACATGTGGAAGATCTGACGGAATGCTTTGACAACCTAAGGAAGAACCAACTTAAGTTAAATCCGGAGAAATACACCTTCGGAGTTGGAGCAGGAAAGTTCCTAGGATTTATGATTAGCAATAGAGGCATAGAAGCCAATCCGGAGAAAATAAAAGCAATCCAGGAGATGAAAGCTCCCAAGACCCAAAAAGACATGCAGAAGCTAGTAGGATCCCTAGCAGCACTCAGGAGATTTGTCTCAAAATTAGCAGAGAGGTGCCTAGCATTCTTTGATTTACTCAAGGGAGCAACCAACAAGAAAGCGGTGAACTGGAGTCCGGAGTGCCAAAAGGCATTCGAGGAAATCAAGTCCTACCTCTCTCAGCCACCAGTCCTAACTAAAGCTCAACCAGGAGAGCCTCTCTACTTGTACTTATCAGCAGGAGCACAAGCCGTAGGAGCTTCCCTAATCAGGGAAGAAAACGGAAAACAACAACCAGTTTACTATGTAAGTCAAGTACTCAAAGATGCAGAAAAAAGATACCCAAGATTGGAGAAGTTTGCCTTTGCCTTAGTCACAACTTCAAGAAAACTCAGGAACTACTTCCAAGGAAGAGAGATCAAAGTGGTGAGAAATCAGCCCTTAAGAAAAATAATTCACAAGCCGGATGTCTCGGGAAGACTTGTCAATTGGGCAGTAGAGTTAAGCCAGTTCAACTTGAGCTTCATTCACAGGACTGCCATCAAAGCTCAAGAACTTGCAGATTTCATAATCGAATGCAACTTTCCAGAAGAAGAGCCAGAACCAACGGAAATGGCTCAGGAGCCAGAAAAGGAAACAATTTCGGGGGCCTGGACCTTGAAAGTAGATGGTTCTTCAACAACCGAGAGGTCGGGAGCCGGGCTCATACTCAAAAGTCCTGAAGGATTCACAATTCAAACAGCTATATGTTTCGGCTTCCCCGCAACAAATAACCAAGCAAAATATGAGGCGTTGATCACAGGACTAAAGCTCTCCAGGACTCTAAGGGTCCAGGATTTAAAAATCTACAGCGACTCCCAGATAGTGGTCAAGCAAACAAATGGAGAATATATAACAAAAGACCCTATCTTGGCTAAGTACCAAGCACTGGTTCAAAGCTACCTAGCCTCAATACCAAAACATCAAGTCCTTCAGATATGTAGAGAAGAAAATGAAGAAACGGATATTCTATCCAAATTAGTCCGGAACTCATCAGATCTGGACTGCTCAGTTTACTTCGAAGAACTCCACAAACCATCTATCGAATCCGAAGAGGTCTTGGAGATCGAAAGCAACCACAACTGGATGACTCCCTTCATCAACTACTTGGAGAAAGGAGAGCTCCCAGAAGATAAAGGAAAAGCTCAAAGACTGAAAGCAAAGCAGCCAAGTTCTTCCTCGAAGAAGGAGTACTCTACCGCAGGACCTTCTCATCTCCTATCCTGAAATGTATTGGCCCAGAAGAAGCAAAGTACTGTTTGACAGAAGTGCATGAAGGGATATGCGGAGACCACATATCTGCAAAGGCCCTAGCTCATAAGATTATAAGACAAGGCTAATACTGAACAACTATTCATCAGGATGCAATAGAGTTCATCAAGAAGTGCAAGGAATGCCAGCTTTTCAGCAATGTATCCCGGATCAGCCCAGTCCTACCATCCTCAGTCTTGTCACCTATCCCCTTCGCTGTCTGGGGTATTGACATCATGGGACCCCTCCCCTGGGCTAAAGGAGATCTCAAGTACTTGTTAGTTTCAATTGACTACATGACCAAATGGGTTGAAGTGAAAGCAATGAGAACAATCAATCAACAAGACTGCATAAAGTTTATGGACAATATTTTGATGAGGTTCGGGATACCACGAGTCCTAGTATTAGACAATGGACCCCAATGGACCACGAGTCCTGATTAACCCAGTCCCGCAAGCCCAACCTTGATAAATCCCAGCACGTGAGACACTGTCCCGAGAACATAATGGGGACAACTGTCACACATCAATCATGGGAATAATCAGGGCACGTGTCAGAGGATCCTCAGAATATTCCTCAGCCAGTCCCGCACTGACACGTGTAAAGCATCCACTCCAACCAGGTGTCCTCCGCTCCCTGGACCAATGGCTATGATCTAAGGTACCAACCCCAAAACACTACCCTTGGTCTATAAATAGCCCAAGAAGGTAAGGTTTTGGGGTTAATCACTCTCTCACACTCATATACACACACAACCCACCTTGCATTCATATCTATCTTCATCTTCCCCAAAAGCGAGTTCTTACTCTCACGCCGGAGGTGCCGCGGGACTCAAACCCCCCTTCCGGTGTTATTTTGTAGGAACCCCACCACAGCTACACCCCCACAACGGCGAAGGATCCAGGCACAACGTCGAAGGAGCAGCCCCGCCACCAGGAGTTATCACTACCGAGTACCTATCCTTAATATAAAGAATTGAGGATGACGGATGTAATACAGACTCAAACAATATGTAAATATACAAAGAGAAGGACAAAATGGGAGTGGTGATAAGAAGAAATGAGATGAAAGCCACGTTTGGTTAGGGAGGGGATTTTTTTTCTTATTCTGATTCTTTCACTTTCATGACCCAGTTAAGATCTCAGACAACATTCCAATGTTTCCATATTGTGACGGTAATAAAATGTATAGATACAAAATAAGCGTTGGGTACGACTGTGGAGCGTGGTGCAGTTTAGTATTAGGTTCGGTTTTCGATTTTTAGGGTATATTTTTTATTTTAGACATTAAAAATTATGGTTTTAAAATTTTGGTTTAGCTATCATCAATTCGATTTCAAATTTTAAAATCCGATAAAAATATCAAAAAAATTAAATTAACTAGAATATAAAATAGATTAGATAGAAGGAGTTTGATTATAAATTTAATTGTACACTTCAGCAGGTCAAATTTTTGAATATTTTTTTTGACATAGGCGAAAGATATATTAAAACAAATATGAATACAAACCCGAATAAATTCTGAACTGTCATTACAGATCCGATTGTAACAAAAATAAACTAAACAAATATAGCCGTTTTTATTTTCCGGATAGATATATCAAAATTTTAATTAAAAGGTATTACAAGGACATCTTCATCAACCCAATCTATACTGGTTATGAAACCAGGTATAAAATCATAAATGACCTTCATGCAAGTAAATTTGAAATCATAATTGACCTTCATGTAAGTATCATCTGTCGCCAATATTCAAAACTATCAGTTCCATCAACTGATATTGGAGTAATAAGTAACCCCAACATATGAACAATTTTTTGTTATGAAAGGCGATTTTTTATGATATCCACTACCGTCTCAGATCCGATGCGAGTCTTACAGATTTCCCGAAATACTATATAATTCCATTTCATAAATGTTATCGAAATCCATTACAGAACACATAAAAATAGCAAAACATAACACACTAACATTCCAAAAGATGGAAACGAATAACAACCTTGATAACAAGTTACTTAACAAGATTTCATCTAAGAAATATCATATCTCGGTTTTATTGAAAAACCTGATATATAAAAGAGAATGGAGGAGGAGGGGGGAAGGATCGGAAAGTGAAGGTGGCACGGCTAAAAACCTGGATACGGGAGTCGACTCTCAAAACCATAATTTTTCTTTTGACAAATTTTCATAAAACTTTATAACATAAATTGTGATGTTTATGTAACTTTGAAACATATATTATCTAAAAATCAAAATTATAACATTAATATATAAACATTAGTTTTTTTAGAATCAAAATAATAATATTAATATAAAAAAACATTAGCATTCTACAACTTGGAGTCTAGGACCCCGTTTGACTGAGTTTATGACTTATAAATTAACGTAACTTATATGATAAACTAGAAAAGATTACATGAGATGGTAGGCATATACTCTCAACTTGGGAAACAGACGCCCAAGTTGAAAAAGATGGGTGGGGGCTTGGGCCCACTAATAATTCTGACTTGTTTAATCTCGGTCTTGATTATCTTACTTTTAGAAAAAAAATAGTATTTTTTGTCATCCAACTTTTTCTTTTAAATTTACCACTTAATTTATTATGTCTTTAGAAACTTATCATTCAACGAAATTTTTATCTTATTCACTAATGCTAGGTTTGAATTTTTTTTAGCCACTAATTTAGGTCCAAATTTCATTATTAACGTTATGAAAATTTTTTGTAGCATCATTATTACATAATGATAGTATGTAATGTTTTGATGATGTGACGTATGTTTATATTTATATATATATATAGTATAGCAATAATAACATAAAATGAGCCGATAAAAAATTAAAATTGGAAAAAATCGTAATTAAAATTACAGAAATTCATTAAATCATCAATATGAAATCAATGACTTCAAATAATTCATTATCCATGATAAGATAAAGGGCCCGTTTGAGAAATATTAAAATAAGTAATTTATGACTTAAGTGTGATAAGTGACTTATATGTAATAAGTGGTTTTTAACAAATAAGTTAATTTTGGTGTTTGGCTGTTTCATTTATAAGTAAAGTGGGGTGTTTGGTAAAATAACTTATAAGTTAAATTGTAGAGTTAAGAAGGGGTTAATCAGGATCCCAATGATTCTTTAGTTTTCTTAAATCCCAAACAGGATCCTTTCCTGAACGAGAAGCAAATTGCTGATACACAGCATTCCAACCTTCTTTGTTCAAAGTGGTGTTAGGCCTGTTGCCTTTAACAAACTGACCATAACATAGCCTCACAAATAAATCGTGTTCTTCATCTCCCCACTTGGCAGCAAATGATACAGAAGGAGTCGCACATATAGGAGTCGCACCTGATGGTTGATCCCGTCGCCGTATATTCGACTGTACCCTTGACATCTGAACAAATCGTTGAAAAATAATAAATGATATTAATTAACACTCCACCTTCAACCTCAAAGAAAACTAAAATAAACCTCCTATGACTGAACAGAACATACCAAGAACTTAACAGCTCAATTCATCACTAAACACAAACTAATTACACAAAGTAAATGAAGAATTCAAATTTAAACTAATTTTAACATAAATCCTTCTGAAAAAAACTGCATCTACAACAATTATCATAGAAGAACATCAAATTATTACAAAAATAATTCACCCAGAAGTGTGAGAAGATCTTGAAGATGGTAGAATTTAAAAATACATATAGATATACAAATACATCGATCATAATACACGAAACCAAGAAGATTTGCTATTTTAACGAAACTATACACACACATATACATATGGGAGAGAGGGGACATACCTGACGAGAATCGAAGCAGCTGCGAGATCGAACGGGATTTGAGCGCCAAACTGACAGAAAGGAGAGATGGGAGATATGTGCGAGATGTGAGAAAAAAGAGGCGCCTAGGTTAGAGATGAATAAGTGAATAAGAAAAGTACCAGGTCAGGTACATTTTACTTATGGGCTTATCCCATTTGAAGAAGATGTTGATAAGTGAGACCCCAAACAGTCCACCAGTAAGTGATATGGGCTTAAGCCCAATTAAGTGGGCTTACCAGAAACGCCAAACAGGTGCACAGTCTGATTGAGTGATGCAATACATCATCTTTCACTATTAAAGTTTTAATCGATTAGTTGAGGTGTTAGACAAAGACCCCAATAGAATCATATATTTAACATTTTTCCTCACTCGAAAGACACTCCTCCTCACTCAAAAACCCATTTAGAGGAAGGCCCCAATAGAATTATATATTTAACATTTCCCCTCACTCGAAAGACACCCCTTCCCACTCGAAAGCCCATTGATGGGTCGAAGAGTGGAACACCGGCACCCATCTTTGGGGCATTATTTGCTTTTAATGTCCACAATAAATTGTGAGAATGTTGGGGTGGCTGGGAATCGAACTTTAGTTCTCCCGCCAGACTAAGCTCTAATATCATGTTGAGGAACCCGCTCATCTAAAATCTTAAGATGTTAGAGGGAAGGTCTCAATAGGATCATATATTTAATAAGGAAAACTTACTCTTCGATGATTGTCCTCTATAATGCATCATTTTATATTATTATTACTTCATTCGTCTCATTTATCTACAGTTTTTACTACTACTTGGCACGTACTTTAATACTCTTATAAAACACGTATTTTCATAGTTTATTTTTTGTGTATAAAAATCCCAACACTAAATTTTATTTAAAAATTTTTTAGTAATGAAACTACATTTTTTACGAGCCGTAAAATACGTGTCAAACTCTCATCATCCAAGATAAAGGAACTTGGGGACACAAGAAGTATTATATATAAAGATATATACATATATCAAATCATCAAAATATCAGAGACTACCATTATATTTTAATAATGTTACAAAGAATTAACATAATGCTAATAATCAAATCCAAACCTAATTTTAGTGACTAAAAGAAATCTGAACCTAATATTAGTGAGTAAAATAAAAAAATTATAAAAGGTCATTTATTTTCTTCTTAATCTCTCTTAATCCTGTTTAATAGACCTTTCTTAACCTTTAAGATTGTTTGGACCCTTTTTCTTTATATCTTAATGTTCATTAAATTTCTTAATCGGTAAGAAAGAAAATTGTAACTCAACCATTCAGAAGGGAACGCCAAGCCTCTAGCTCCTTTGTTGATCGTGCTTGCATTTTTTTTACTATAGTAACTGTTATATAAAATTAATGTAAAGCCTTTACAAATTTTAAGAAATATAGCCTGTTAAGTTTTTAAAGGAAGTTTTTGTTGATATTCAATATATTGTTATTGATTATATTTAAAATTTTATATTAATTATTGAAAATCCAATTTCTTAGCATATATAGAAATTATTATAATGTTATATATATTTGAGATGTCATGTCTAATATGTTTCATGTTTAGTTTTCAGATCTTAATAAATAGGAAATATCAGGACTTACTGGAATCAATACTTACTGGAAGTCAGAACTTCATATCAGGACTTAAGGTCATATCAGAACTTAAGTACGGGAGGACTTACAGTTAAGGAAGGAAGCTGATTAATAGTAGAAGATCGTGACTAAAATAAAAGAAGATATGCATGGAAAGAATTAGAAGACTAGAAGACTTGTATAAGATATCTGATTGATATATTTTAGGAGACATAATTATATTTCATATCAATTAGAAGTTATCTTGTAACTGTGTAGTATATAAACACATACATAGGTTTATCATTATCGAGATACATTATTCATTGTAATCTAGCAGCTCTTAGTGATATTTGTTCATCACTTAGAGAGAACAGTTCCATTGTAACATAATTTATTATATTGAATATATCTGTTTACTGTTACTTGTGTTCAAGATCGATTTGATTGTAATAACACTATATTCAACCCCCTTCTACAGTGTTGTGTGACCTAACAATTGGTATCAGAGCAAATATGTTAACACACATACAGTAAAGATCCAAACAATCATGTCTGAAGAAGCAGAAACTCCAACCAAGCCAACCAAAACTGAAGAAACTAAAAACACTCAAATCCACAGTCGATATGAGACTATTAGGGTTCCCATACTAAGACAATCTGAGTATCCCATATGGAAAGTTAAGATGGCTATGTTTCTGGAAGCTACAGATCCAGAATACCTTGATAGGACAAATGAAGGACCATATAAGCCAACCAAGCTCTCTGTTGCAGTTGCAGATCAACTAGAAAAGTCCATAGCAAAGGAGAAAGGTGATTACACAGCTGAAGACATCTCATCTATTGCCAAAGATGCAAGGGTAAGGCATTTGCTGCATAGTGCCATTGATAATGTTATGTCAAACAGGGTAATTAATTGCAAAACTACAAAGGAGACATGGGATGCCTTGGAGACAAGATGCCAGGGAACTGATGCAATAAAAAAAATAGGAGGACTATACTCACTCAAGAGTATGAGCACTTTGACTCAAAAGATGGTGAGTCATTAACTGAATTATATAACAGGTTTGTCAAACTCTTGAATGATCTGTCACTGGTGGACAAGGAATATGATCTTGAAGATTCAAATCTGAAATTCCTTTTAGCTCTTCCTGAAAATTGGGATTTGAAGTCTACTACCATAAGAGACAACTATGCTCTTGACGAAACTACTCTTGATGAAATTTATGGTATGCTCAAGATTTATGAACTTGAGATAGATCAAAGGAGCAAGAGACATGGGAGAAAGTCAAGGATAGTTGCTCTTAAGGCTGAGGAGGAATCTCCTAAAGTTTCCGTCTCAAAGAAGGGCAAAGAAAAGGCTCTCATCATAAAGTCTGATTCAGAGTCATCACATTCTGATGATGATGATTCAGAAACTGAAAGCTTACCAGAAATGGATGCTGATGCAGAGATGATGAAATTGTGTGCTCTTATGGTGAAGGGTATCACAAAGATAGCCTACAAGAAATCCAAAAGGGAAAGAAGTTTTCCAGGAAAGGTGTAAGTGCTGATAAGAAAGGGTTCAGAAAGTTAAAGGCAAAAGTGCAAAGTCTGACAGAGGAGACAACTCAAATGTCAAATGCTATAATTATGGTGAAAGAGGCCACATATCTCCTGACTGCAAGAAAGGAAAGAGTGAAAAAGGCAAGGAACTTGTCACAAAGAAGAAAAGCTGGACAGATTCTTCATATTCTAAAGATGAGGTGAATTATGCCTTGATGGCAAATGCTGATGGCAGCCCTGAAACTGTGGAATTGAACGTACCTCAAACAACTTATGCTTTTCATACTGATGATATTACTGAGTTGAGATTATATCTTAAAACCATGTTTATTAGTTACAGAGATCAAACTTTAACATGTGAAAGATTAACTTCTGAAAATCTTGCTTATAAGAAAAGGAATGACTATTTAGAAAAAGAGTTAGTTATGTTCCACCAAACTCAGAAAGAAAGAGATGATGCTTTTTATGTTAGAGATAAAGTGCTAAAATTGAATGAATCTCTAAAAACTGAGTTAGAAAAGGAAAGAGAGATTATCAGGACTTGGACTAACTCTGGCAGAACAACTCAGAATTTGTTAAGTAGTGGAAACTGGAAAGAGGGCTTAGGTTATGGAGATGATAAAAGTGAAAAAGGAACTGAACAAATTGAGCCAAGTATTGTTAAACAGACTACTAAGCCAAAGGTGAATCCTGTTAAGTTTATGGCTAAAACTGTAAAGTCTGATTCTGAAAAGATGAAAGAGTCTGTAGCAGAAATTAAGGAAAAGTCAACTTCTGACAAAATAGAATAAGATAAACCAGCTGAAGTTAACATAGGCTTAATGACAAAGAAGCAGCTTAAGCATAAGCTGAAAGAAATCAGTAATGTCAACAAGGTAAAGGCAGCTAGGAAAAATAGGAATGGTAAGGAAGGTGTGAATAAAAGCAATAAATATATGCCTGTTCCTAATGCTCCTAGAAAGAAATGTTATAACTGTGGAAACTCTAACCATCTTTCTTCTTTTTACAGGAAGAATAAGAATATAAGCTCTTTACCTCCTAAGTTAGGAATTAAGAGTCAGTCTGTTAGGTTTAAGCCACCAAATCCTTGTTTTCATTGTGGTAGTTTATGGCATTCCATTTATACTTGTAAGGAATATCATAGTTTGTACTATGATTATTATCAAATAAAACCTTCATTGAAGAAAGTTACTTTAATTCCTTCTAGTGTAAAGTCTGATGCAAAGTCTGATATAACTTCTGATAAACAGGATGTTAGCATAAACTCTGTTATTAAATCCGCTGCAAATGTTAACAAACTTAAAAAGGCCAAAGGATCCAAGAAAGTCTGGATCCTTAAAACTAATCATTAGTGGTCTTTGTGATTGCAGGGCAACAAGAAAGATATCCTAGTGCTGGACAGTGCATGTTCAGGACATATGACTGGAAATAAAGCCCTGCTATCAGACTTTGTAGAGAAAGCTGGCCCAGGAGTTTCTTATGGAGATGGAAACATGGGAAAAACTCTAGGATATGGCAATATCAATCTTGAGAATGTCATCATTGAAACAGTAGCTCTTGTCTCAGGACTTAAACACAATCTGCTGAGTGTGAGTCAAATCTATGACATAGGTTATCATGTGGATTTCTTTGAAGAACACTGTGAAGTTGTAAGCAATTCTACAGGCAAAATGGTTCTAAAAGGTTATAGGCATGGTAACATTTATGAAGCCAAGGCTTCAACAAGTACTGATGGTTCTGCAATCTGTCTGTTGAGTAGAGCATCAATTGAAGAAAGCTGGAATTGGCATAAAAGACTCTTTCATTTAAATTTCAACAACATAGATGAGCTTGTAAAGAAAGATCTTGTGAGAGGATTGCCAAAATCAGTATTTGCTCCTGATGGCCTTTGTGATTCATGTCAAAAGGCAAAACAAAGAAAATCTTCATTCAAGAGCAAAACTGAAACATAAATTCTTGAGCCTTATCACCTACTGCATGTTGATCTATTTGGTCCAGCCAATGTCATGTCTATTGCAAAGAAGAAATATGCTATAATTATATTGAATGAGTTCACAAGATACACTTGGGTGTATTTCTTGCACAAGAAGAATGAAACTGCATCTACTCTAACTGATCGTGTCAGACAGCTGGATAAGTTGGTCAAATATTCTGTTAAAATTATAAAAAGTGATAATGGCACTGAGTTCAAGAATTCAATTATGGAAGAGTTCTGCAAAGAGCATGGAATCAAAAAGGAATTTTCTGCATTTGGAATTCCACAGCAAAATGGAGTTGTAGAAAGAAAGAACTGGACTCTCATTGAAGTTGCACGAACTATGCTTTATGAAGCAATGCTACCAACCTACTTTTAGGCTGAAGTTGTGCAGACTGCTTGTTTTACACAGAATGCTACACTCATAAACAAGCATGGAAAAACACCATATGAGATGGTGAAGAAAAAGAAGCCAAATCTGAAATACTTTCATGTATTTGGATGTAAGTGTTTTGTTCTTAAGACTCATCCTGAACAGCTGGCAAAATTTGATCTAAAAGCTGATGAAGGAATTTTTGTTGGATATCCACTTTCCACAAAAGCCTTCAGAGTCTACAATTTAAGAACAAGGGTTGTCATGGAATCTATCAATGTATCTTTTGATGATAAGAAAATTACCGGACTTGAAGATTTCAATGATCACGATAAGCTGAGATTTGAAAATAAAGACTTAAATTCTGATTCTGTAAATTCTGATGACTTATACTCTGATCCTGTTAGTTCTGATGTCATTGAAACTGTGGTAACAACTCCAAAGGAAAATGCACCTGTCCAGAGGGAGCAAGTTGTCGATCCTACCACAACTCAAGATTCTCAAGAAGCATCAGAACCTAAAACTGGCTCTTCAAATTCTGATGAGCCAAATTCTGATAATTCTGGAAACTCCGATTCTTCAAATACTAAAGGATCTTACTCAAATTCTGAAGTCTTAGAGAGCATAACTACAGGGGGAGCATCAGAAAATGCTGATGAAGATAGCATGGATCATGGGGGAGGATCCAGTTCTAGAAATCAACTTTCATCTGCAAGGAAGTGGACCAAATCACATAAACCTGACTTAATTATTGGAGATCCTGAAGCAGATGTCAGAACTAGAACTACAATATCAAATGAATGTCTCTATCATTCTTTTCTATCTCAGACTGAACCAAAGAAAGTGGAAGAAGCTCTTCAAGATGCTGATTGGGTACAAGCAATGCAGGAAGAGTTAAATGAATTTGAAAGAAACAAAGTCTGGACCCTAGTGCCAAGACCAAAGAACAGATCAGTTGTTGGCACAAAGTGGGTGTTCAGAAATAAAACTGACAGTGATGGCATAATTATAAGAAACAAAGCAAGGCTGGTTGCTAAGGGTTACTCTCAACAGGAGGGTATTGATTATGATGAAACATTTGCACCAGTTGCTAGATTAGAAGCCATAAGAATCTTTTTGGCTTATGCTGCTCACAAAAAGTTTAAAGTCTTTCAAATGGATGTAAAAAGTGCTTTTCTCAATGGAGAATTGGGAGAAGAGGTGTATGTTGAACAACCTCCAGGCTTTGTAGATTCAAAATTTCCAAATCATGTCTACAGGCTTGGCAAAGCACTTTATGGCCTTAAGCAAGCTCCAAGAGCATGGTATGAGACTTTAGCTTAATTCCTTCTGGAAAGTGGATTTCACAGAGGTACAATTGATAAAACACTGTTCTACCTCAACCATGGAAAGGACTTACTTTTGGTACAAATATATGTTGATGATATCATATTTGGTTCTACAAATGCCAAACTCTGTGAGAGGTTGCAAAGCTAATGCAGTCAAGATATCAAATGAGTATGATGGGAGAACTTAGTTATTTTCTAGGCCTTCAAGTCAAGCAAAATGAAGAAGTTACTTTTATCTGTCAATCCAAGTACATCAGAAATTTACTCAAGAAGTTTGGAATGCAAGACAGTTCAACAACATCCACTCCCATGGCCACTACAACCAAGTTAGATAAAGATACTGGCTCATCAGTAGATATTACTAACTACAGAGGTATGATTGGTTCTTTACTCTATTTAACTACAAGTAGACCTGATATCATGTATGCTACCTGTCTTTGTGCAAGATTTCAGGATAATCCAAGAGAACCTCACTTAATAGCTGTGAAAAGAATTTTCAAGTACCTTAAGGGTACAACTGAACTAGGAATGTGGTATCCTAGAGAATCATATTTTAAGTTAATAGGTTACTCAGATGCAGATTTTGCAGGATGCAAAATAGACAGGAAAAGCACTAGTGGAAGCTGCCAATTTCTTGGAGGTAGATTAGTTTCTTGGTTTAGCATGAAACAGAAATCAATTTCCACATCAACTGCAGAAGCAGAATATATTGCTGCAGGAAGTTGTTGTGCACACATTCTTTGGATGAAGAATCAGTTACTGGATTATGGGTTAGAATTTTCTAAAATACCTATTTAATGTGATAAACAAAGTGCAATTGCTATGACAGGTAATCCAGTTCAACACTCAATGACAAAGCACATCAGCATTAGGTACCATTTCATAAGGGAACATGTGATGGAAGGTACAGTGGAATTGCATTTTGTTCCAACAGATCAACAACTAGCAGATATCTTTACAAAACCACTATGGGAAGCTACCTTTACAAGACTGGTAACTGAACTTGGAATGGTTTCAGGTTCTTTCTCTAAATTTGCTTAGTTTTTGTTCTCATGCATCAGATTTTATGATCAGTGTTTACAGATTATTTTATTCTCATATAAGCTGTGCTTTAATTGAAATACATTAAATGCTGATTGTTATCTGATGTGGATCTTTATACTTTGATAGTGATTTGAATGTTTTGTGACTATTCAATCCAATGAGGATATATGTGCTAGATGTTGACATAGTAGTCTTTAACACACTAGAAATCCCATGTTTGAATGAGTTGTTTATGTGGAAACCCATTAACACAAGCAAATTCTTATTTTGAGCTTAGTCAAGTTTACTTTGTGTATCTTATTACTAAGTCACAAACTAGATTTCTGTTTCCTATCTGTCAGATTCTGATGTCAGTAAATCTTAAGGATGAACCTAAATGCTGATAAGCCTCACTTATCTGAAGAAAAGAACTTGTAATACCCCAAAATCCGGGGTCGGGGATCCGGGTTGTCACGAGTTCCATTTCCCTTAATAATACATAATCTTAATAATCAACCAACTACTGCGTACTGTGACCCCACAATATACGCACACCACAAGTTATAGTCTTAGAGATGAATATCCAAAAATAACACAAGTCATTTTATTCCACAATTATAAGCCATTACACCTCAAAAGGATTTCTGAATAAATTTACGTATTCTTTGCCATTATTACAGTTCATAAGTATACATAAGTCTGGTACATCAAAATTTGAAATCCTAGCCTATTGGTAGTTCCTACCTCAGCTACAACGGCATCAACGTCTGTCGGAAACTGCGGAACGTTTCCTAACCGCTCATGAATTGGGAGCTTGCTCCTGTTCATCTTGTCTATCTGTTGTTGTGTGATGAAAGAAGAAAGCAATGGTGAGCAACAAGCCCACCAAAATACTATGTATAATGATTTACAATATATGAGCATTCTCATAGTACTCATGAAAGTCTTGGTCAAGCAGATATGAACCAAGTTTGATATCTTAACGCGACCAAGTCGCAAAAATATTCAGTATATATGTATATATACTTTTCAAAATTTTGGAAATCCTCTTCCATGCATAATATACCCAGAGTTCCAGTCTATAACTGTATAAAGATAACGTTGTAAGGTGATCTCATATATCTAACCTTGTCTAAACGTTTTTCTGAAAATCTTTGTCATGCATAAGATAATCATTTACTAGATATAAGTTGAAAAGATGAAGTTACAAGATACTCCAATATACTTATATCTTTTCCGAATACCACTTGAACTACCACCGTTCAAGGTATAATCAGTTTCAAAAGTTCATCACATAGATGAGACTACGAGATAAGACTTGAAAAATTCAATATTTGAAATATCATTTAAAAGAGATGAAGTTACGAGATACTTCATTAAGTCCCGATATATATATATACACCTCTATATATATATATCTCATACATTCCCTGAAAACCTCTGTCATGACAAGTATAAACAGAGTTATCATATCCAATGAATTTGGAAAGAAGAGAATTTTGGCATAAACCTGATATCTTGTTGATCAGGCAAAGATACCAATATGTAACATTTTCTAGTAGTAGATGGATGAATCCCCCACCGGTCATCACCCTGGCCGCATTAGGACCTTGTGCTGGACCGCCACCCGGCCTCTTACGCGTTGATGGACTGCCACCCAGCCACTTACACTTTGATAGACCGTACCCCGGCCTGTCGCTTATGCCGACTCAATTAGATGGACTTACTTCCCGAACGTTGGGAAAGTAATCAAATTCTTTTATCAAAACAGCAACCTCGTTGCGAACATAAAATACACCACAGAGCCGGATCCCTCAGATTTTTAAGCGAGTATTTAAATCCCCTTCGAAAGGAAGATCTTAAATTTGAAAACGAGTTTTGGGATCCGCTCTAACTTTTAATATCATTTTGAAGACTCAAAAACATTTTAAAGAATGTTTAGAGTAATGATGATTTTATAAAATAAATCAATCTCGATATATTAGGAAATATCTGAATATTATTTAAATAATATTCCCATAAGGATAATCTTTATAAAAATATTTGAAGTAGAAGTTTTAAAACTCATACTTGAAATGAATAGTAAATAACTAAAGATATATTTATACGAAAGTACGATCTTTATTTGAATAATCGAAAATAAGTTTGATTATTATTCAAAATTATCGAATATACCTTATCCGATTAGTAGTTATAGAAAACTATATATATATATAAATATATATATATAAATAAATATATATATATATATACACTATACTCGGGAACATCGACTCCCAGTTTAGAAAAATGTTCACCTTTGGGTCCCCTATACTAAGGGTATACGCAACTACTGCTTATCTCTAGCATAGGTATTATGCAACTTATAAGCATTTCAATCAACAATTAGATATCAAGATTATAAAACAGGCATGCATATATACCATATCAGCATGCTCCAATATATCGCAAGATTTGCTAATAACAAGCATGCACTTATCACAAGATAATGCATATACATAAATACATCACAACAACAGTATAACGGGTAGAAAACTTGCCTGAGTGTTCCTGGATAGACTTAAGCTTAGAGTGGGTCCGATAACCTATGAACAACAACATAAGTCGGAATTAAACCCCGGTCGCTTAAGATACTAGACTTTAACCAATTGAACCCTAACGTTCGCTTATGGTCACTCCTACGCTTAACGAATCACATAAGTCGTTCGAGTACCCTCGGCTCCACCATATTTAATAAATTAACCATTAAGAATTTTAAGGCGATTCTTTCGCGAGCACTCTACCAACTGTCTAATACACTTTACATAATTGTTTCATACTCCAATTAGTCATTTAAGGGCCTTAACCAAGGTTTCAAATTATGGCGAGGGGTAATGGTTCGTTCGCGAAATGCCGTGACTTAAAACGGTTGTTTCTCCTAAACCGTACATCGGATTCAAGCGAACCATATATCAAAACAAAGCTCGTAACATGAAATATCTAAACATGGCAATGGTCTGAATCTTACAGTGAGTTCACGGGTCCTGAAGTTAAGAACAAAAACAGTCTAAGGTAAATCGGGCATTATGACGGCTATGTTTACGCGATTACCAAAGTTTATACTACTCCAAATCAATCACAAAACAACTTACAACCAACATTACAACCAAAATCCATACAAACCTCACTACATCAGTCCATTACTTCATGTTTTATCCAACTCATTCAATCACAAACAAAAGCTACTAACCATACTAAGGTTCATTAACTATAAACAAGATTCAATATCATCCAAATCACTACAAACCCAACCAAACTTGAAACACAGAAGCACCATGCTTCTCATATACTATAACAATCAAAACCACTCCTAAACATTCAAAGTAAAGCTTAGGGTATGAGGTTTACCTTCCTTGGTGAGTGATAAGTTGCTAGGAAGCCTTAGGGAGCCTTGATCTATCCTCCTACTAGCTTGATCTTTCCAAAGAAATCAAGAACACAAAATTAATTTCAAGAAAGTACTATTCACCATCTTCTTGAATGATTTATATAAAATGCTAGGGAAGGATTTTGAAGCTAAGATTCCTAGGAAGTATGTAACTTAACTGGGAGAAACTAGGATAATTACCTTGTAAATTAGCAAGTGGAGGAGCTTGGACTTCTTATTTATTAAGAAAGAAGCCGAGAGGTTTTCTTCAAGAAATGGGGATGAAAATGATTTGTTTGCTTGCTTGGTGTGTTTGTGTGGTGTTTTGTTAGCTTGGTTAATTTAGAATTTACCATGGTAAATAATGATTGACTATAAATCAACCAACAAAACAATCTCACTTATCATGCTTATGTGACCTTTCTCATGTCATCCATTTGCCACATATCTTTGCCTTGTGGTTTGATGATGTCATATTCCTTGGCTTCTTGTACAATCTTGTCTCTTGGTCGCTTATTTGTTTTACGGTTCGCTTAACTCTCGTTCTCGTTAATAGTTTGAGGGATCATATCCAGGATTTTATTACTTGGGCTTCCCTGAACCTTTCTCAATATTTTATATTCCTTTTATGATCCTCTCTTATAATCCTTGAATTTAAATCCTTTTAATCACGTTACCTTATACTCAATTCCTTCGGTATCTGGTGGATTTCCGGGAAAAATCAAAGTGTTCGAATTTGAATTCTGACGACCTTTACATACACTCATTTACTTTATGGAATAAAAATATGATCATAGAATTTCCATAACAGTACTCCTATATAACGTGGTCTAATAATTTTCCTTAATCAGCATAGTCAGCAAAAGTTACTATTCATCCGGGTTTCAAAAATTTCCAAAAATTGGGGTTTTTACAGTCTCCCCTCCTTAAAAGGATTTCGTCCTGGAATCAGATAGAAAATGGTTGGGATACTTTTCTAGCATTGCACTTTCTAACTCTTAAGTCAATTTTCCCACATTGTGGTTCTACCATCAAACTCTGACTATTTTGATGACCCTTCTCCTAAGCACTTGCTCCTTTTTGATCTATAACCCTTCATGGTTGCTCCATATAAGTTACGTCATGTTACATGTCTATGCGCTCATATGCCCCTATTTGTCTGGCATCCGGATTATACTTCCTTCACATTGATATATGGAACACGTTATGAAATTGCTACAGGTTCGGGGGTAGGGCTAGCTCATATGCTAACTTCCCAGTACGTCTTAATACCTCAAAGGGTCCAACAATTCGTGGGCTTAGCTTTCCTTTCTTTCCGAACCTCATCCATCCTTTCGAAGGGAATACTTATAACAACACTAGGTCCCCTACTTCCTACACTTTGTTTATTCGTGTCAAATCAACATACTTCTTATGCCCATCTTGGGCTACTACCAGCCATCCCCCGATTAGATCTATTAGATCCCTGGTCCTTTGGACCACTGCTATGCTGAGCGGCCGCGTAGGGTCGGGAAAAAAGATAAATTGTTTTTAGACTTCTACTTTTGTTTGGCTTCCAACTTCTATGTAATCTGAGTTTTATGGGACTATTATATAAATAGATTTAGAGACGTTTTCATGAGGCTGGATCATGGTATTAAGCAAGGAGAGAAGGAGACAAGGAAGAAGACCGTTTTAGCACACCGCAACGAAGAGGAAGCATATTTTCTTGTGATTCTGTATTTCGTTGTAACGTTGGATGCTAGTTTTCTTGCTTTTGAACCTAATTACTCTTGTGACGTACTCTGGTTTAATATAATTAGTTTAGTTATTATTCTCTTGTGTTTGTTTATCATGTTTTCATATGAACCCATGATGACGATAAGTGCTATTATGCGCTAATCGTGATCATGGGGTCGTAACAGATTTACTATGGAATTCTTTAGTAAAGTGTTTAATACCTTCGTGTGTGATGATTGTATGATATCTAGTATTGGTTGTGCGTATTCGTCTTATGTGCGTCGCGAACATTGTTCGTCGCGAACATATAAGATAGGGTGTTAATCTCTTGTGAAGCGACGGTGGATCTCGAGATTTAGAACTTGCCATGTTAGCATAGGTTCATGTATGATGTGCATGATTAGTGGGTAACTCTAACCGTTTTATTCGCCCTGTGTAATCAAAAGGAATAACTTGTGCTTAAATAATTATGTTGTCAATTTCTGTAGCATATAGGAACTCAACATAATTGATGCCTATTCAACTTCTATCTTACTTGTGGATGTTTGGTAGAATGGTATTAGTACAATGAAAGTTGGCTTTTATCAGTTTCGTGTTATTCGATTAATATCATCACTGTTGCATGCTAAGGGTAATAACAATAACTATTGAAGGAAGTAGTAATGAAGTTGTGATCTCATGAGTGTTTTAATATTGTTAATTCGAAGTGTTAATTAAGTGATTAATTAAGTAGTTAATTGTAGTTAATATTTAGTCAACAATTCTAAGTGTTGGTGTCTTAACATTGAGAAGTAATCATACATTGGTGAGTGAGTTTAATTGAACATAATTAGTCTGAGTCTCTGTGGGAACGAACTAGAAAGTATTCTATATTACTTGCGAACGCGTATACTTGCGTGTATCATTAGCGCGTGTTTTCGCCCTAACAAGTTTTTGGCGCCGCTGCCGGGGACTCGGCGTATTTGTTTAGTTTATGTACATACCATCATTGGTCGTTAGGACTCAGTGATTAAGACGTATTTGTTACTTATTGTTTCTGGTTGTGTTTCAGGTACTTTAGCGAGCGTTTATGCAAACTCGTTCTTCTACTCGCAAGAGGACTTTAGACACAGCTGAGGAGACAGACGAAGTTCTTGATATTCCGAAGAAGATAGAATTTGAAGATTCGGATTCAGGAAGTGAGCAGAAAGAACCAGTAATCATGGGTGATCGTATTGTTCCGGCAGACCCAGCTCTTATGGACTTTTCTCGGCCTAAAATTGATGACATTCAGTCAAGCATTCTTCATCCGGCTATTCAAGCTAACACCATTGAAATCAAGCCGGGCACTATTCAGATGGTGCAGAATTCTGTTTCTTTTGGAGGAGCTGCTACTGAAGACCCCAACACGCACATAAGGAATTTTGTTGAGATCTGCAGTACTTTCAAATATAATGGCGTGACTGATGAGGCTATCAAGCTGAGGCTTTTCCCATTCTCACTGAGGGACAAAGCTAAGGACTGGTTATATTCTGAACCAGCTGGGTCCATCACTACTTGGAAAGATCTTGCGCAAAAGTTTCTGGTAAAGTTTTATCCGATGGCAAAGACTGCTGCTATGCGAAGTGCTCTTACTCAGTTTGCGCAGCAACCTACAGAATCTATGTGCGAAGCTTGGGAACGCTACAAGGAAATGTTGAGAAAGTGTCCACATCATGGAATGCCCGATTGGATGGTGATCACTGGTTTCTATAATGGTTTGGGGGCCCAATCTCGACCCATGCTCGATGCAGCAGCTGGACGCGCCTTGTGGGCCAAAAGCTATACTGAGGCTTACAATCTTATCGAGACTATGGCTGCAAATGAGCATCAAAACCCAACCCAGAGGATGATTCCTGGGAAGGTAGCAGGTATTCTGGAAGTTGATGCAGCCACTGCTATTGCAGCGCAGCTCCAAGCGCTGTCTATGAAGGTTGATTCTCTAGCTACATATGGAGTTAATCAAATAGCTATGATCTGTGAGCTTTGTGCAGGTTCTCATGCTACGGATCAGTGTTCTCTCATCAACGAATCTGTTCAGTATGTGAATAATTATCAGCGACAATAGCAGCCTGTGCCAGCTACTTATCATCCTAACAACAGAAATCATCCAAATTTCAGCTGGGGTAATAATCAGAATGCTATTCAGCCACCATATCAGCAAGGTGTGAGTAAACAGTTTAATCCACCTGGATTCCAGCAACCGCAACAATAAGCTTAAAGGCAATCATATCCTCAACAGGGAAGTGCAGCTCCACCTACTAGTGCTGATTTTGAGGAACTTAAGCTGTTATGCAAGAGTCAGGCGGTATCTATCAAGACCTTGGAAAATCAAATCGGTCAAATAGCCAATGCAGTGCCCAATCGTCAACCTGGAACACTTCCCAGTGACACGGAAGTACCAGGCAGGAAGGAAGCTAAAGAGCAAGTCAAGGCTATTACCTTAAGGTCTGGGAAAGTTGTTGATGCTGAAAAGGCAAAAGAAGGAGAAGCTGAAGTTAGAGATGAAAAAGCTAAGCAAAAGGAGAAAGCGGCGGAACCAAGGAAGACTACTGTTGAACACACTCTGCCTGAGGGTAATACAGGGGAGAAACAACTCTATCATCCACCACCTTTCCCTAAGAGATTGCAGCAACAAAAGCTGGATAAACAGTTTGGTAAGTTTCTGGAGGTGTTCAAGAAACTTCACATCAATATACCTTTCGCTGAGGCTCTGGAGCAAATACCTAGTTATGCGAAGTTTATGAAGAGTATTCTTTCAAGGAAGGTGAAACTGGATGACCTTGAGACCGTTGCTCTAACGGAAGAATGCAGCGCTGTTCTGCAGCAAAAGTTACCTCCAAAGCTTAAAGATCCAGGTAGCTTCACCATTCCTTGCACCATTGGCAAGTTATCGTTTGACAAGTGCCTTTGTGATTTGGGAGCAAGCATCAATCTGGTGCCGTTGTCGATCTTTAAAAAGTTGGATTTGCCTGATCCAAAATCCACCTACATGTCTCTACAATTGGCTGATCGTTCTATTACTTACCCAAGGGGCATATTGGAGGATGTGCTAGTCAAGGTGGATAAGCTCTTCTTTCCTGCAGACTTTGTTATTCTGGATTTCGAGGAAGATAAGAAGATTCCCATAATCTTGGGAAGACCGTTCTTGGCTACTGGCCGTACCTTGATAGATGTGCAGAAAGGTGAACTTACTATGCGAGTGCAGGATCAGCATGTGACCTTCAATGTATTCAAAGCAATGAAATTCCCTACAGAAGATGAGGAGTGCTTAAAAGTGGATGTGATTGATTCTGCGGTTACTTCAGAACTCGATCATATGTTAATGACTGATGCATTAGAAAAGGCCTTAGTGGGGGATTTCGACAGTGATGATGAAGATGGCAACGAGCAGTTATAATATCTTAATGCTACTCCCTGGAGGCGAAAGCTGGATATGCCGTTTGAATCTCTTGGTACTTCTGACCTCAAGAATGCTGAAGGAAAGCTCAAACCATCAATCGAGGAAGCACCTACCTTGGAGCTCAAGCCATTACCTGAACACTTGAGGTATGCTTTTTTAGGTGATGCATCTACTTTACCTGTTATTATTGCATCTGACCTTTCAGGTAGTGAGGAAGACAAGCTCTTAAGGATTTTGAGAGAATTCAAATTAGCTATTGGATGGACCATAGCAGACATCAAAGGGATCAGCCCTTCATACTGCATGCATAAGTTTCTGCTGGAGGAGGGTAGTAAGCCAACTATTGAGCAACAGCGCAGACTGAATCCTATCATGAAGGAGGTGGTGAAGAAAGAAATTCTGAAATGGCTAGATGCAAGCATCATTTATCCTATTTCTGACAGTTCTTGGGTGAGCCCCGTGCAATTTGTGCCTAAGAAAGGAGGTATCACTGTGGTAGCAAATGAGAAGAATGAGCTCATCCCCACTCGAACAGTTACAGGATGGAGAGTATGCATGGATTACCGAAAGTTGAACAAAGCCACGAGGAAGGATCACTTCCCTCTTCCATTTATTGATCAGATGCTTGACAGGTTGGCTGGTCATGAGTATTATTTTCTTCTGGATGGCTACTCAGGGTATTATCAGATTTGTATTGCACGAGAGGATCAGGAAAAGACTACCTTCACTTGTCCATTTGGCACGTTTGCTTTTCTCAGAGTTTCATTTGGGTTATGTGACGCACCGGCCACTTTTCAGAGATGTATGATGGCTATATTCTCTGACATGATTGGTAATAATGTTGAGGTGTTCATGGACGACTTCTCCGTCTTTGGACATTCATATGATGAATGTTTGAATAATCTTCGTGTCGTGCTCAAAAGGTGTGTGGAAACTAATTTGGTGCTCAATTGGGAGAAATGTCATTTTATGGTACGTGAAGATATTATTCTTGGGCATAAGGTCTCTAGGAAGGGTCTTGAGGTGGATAAAGCCAAGGTGGGAGTCATTTAAAATCTTCCACCACCTATTTCTATGAAAGGAATCCGTAGTTTTCTTGGTCATGCGGGTTTTTATCGGAGGTTCATCAAGGACTTTTCAAAGATATCTAAGCCGTTGTGCAACTTGCTTGAGAAAGATGTGCCTTTCAAATTTGATGATGAATGTTTGACGGCATTCGAGACTCTCAAGAAGAGTTTAATCACTGCACCAGTTATTACAGCACCGGATTGGACAGAGCCATTTGAGATGATGTGTGATGCGAGTGATTATACGGTAGGTGCAGTTCTTGGGCAGCGCAAGAATAATCTCTTTCATGTGGTCTACTATGCTAGTAAGACCTTAAATGGGGCCCAAATGAACTACACAACTACTGAGAAGGAGCTCTTGGCTATAGTCTTTGGGTTCAAGAAATTTCGATCTTATCTGCTTGGAACAAAAGTGACAGTATTCACTGATCATGCGGCCATTCGCTATTTGGTCTCCAAGAAGGATTCGAAGCTGAGACTTATTCGTTGGGTGCTCTTACTTCAGGAATTTGAGTTAGAGATCAAGGATCGAAAGGGTACTGAGAATCAAGTAGCTGACCATCTCTCTAGATTGGAGAATCCCGATTCTACTTCACAGGATAGGACATTGATCAACGAATCTTTTCCGGATGGGCAGTTGTTCGCAGTTCAGGAGGAAGAGCCATGGTTTTCCGATATTGTAAACTATCTTGTCAGCAATATAATGCCTCCTAATTTGACCTCAGCTCAAAAAAAGAAGTTTCTGCATGAGGTGAAGTGGTATATGTGGGATGAACCATATTTGTTTAGATAGGGAGCTGACCAGATCATCAGGAGATGTATCCCGTTCTGTGAGACGGAGGGGATATTATGAGACTGCCACTCCACAGTTTATGGTGGACACTATGGCGGTGAGAAGATGACAGCTCGTATTCTGCAAGCAGGTTTTTTCTGGCCTACTTTGTTTAAGGATGCTCATCAGTTTGTTTTAAGGTGTGATCGTTGCCAAAGAGTGGGAAATTTGACGAGAAATGATGAGATGCCGTTAAATGTGATACTTGAAGTCGAGGTCTTTGATGTTTGGGGAATCGATTTCATGGGGCCTTTTGTCTCATCCTGCAATAATCAGTACATCTTGCTGGCAGTCGATTATGTCTCGAAATGGGTAGAAGTCAAAGCTCTACCGACAAATGATGCAAAGGCAGTGTTGAATTTTCTTCATAAGCAGATTTTCACAACATTTGGAACACCTCGGGTAATCATAAGTGATGAAGGGTCGCATTTCTGCAACCGTAAGTTCACTTCTATGATGCAGCGTTATAATGTGAATCACTGAGTTGCTACTGCCTACCATCCGCAAACAAATGGTCAAGCGGAAGTGTCTAACAGAGAGATCAAGCGCATTCTAGAGAAGGTTGTTTGTCCGTCAAGGAAGGATTGGTCTTTAAAGCTCGATGAAGCTGTTTGGGCTTACAGAACAGCATACAAAACTCCACTTGGTATGTCCCCGTTTCAACTGGTGTATGGTAAGGGATGTCATTTACCTGCGGAGCTTGAGCAAAAGGCCTATTGGGCGTTGAAAAAGTTGAACCTGGATTTAGATGCAGCTGGTAAGAAGAGAATGCTTCAGCTTAATGAACTTGATGAATTTCGACTTCAAGCATACGAGAATAACAAAATGTACAAGGAAAAGGTGAGGAGGTGGCACGATAGGAAGCTACATCCTAAGTTATTCGTGCCGGGGCAACAAGTTCTCTTATTCAACTCTCGTCTCCGACTTTTTCCTGGGAAGTTGAAATCAAGGTGGTCTGGACCTTTTATTGTCAAAACTGTGTTTTCACATGGAGCGGTGGAGATTTTTGAGAATGATCTGGACCAAGCATTCAAGGTTAACGGTCAGCGTTTGAAGCACTACTATGGGGACACGGCAAACCGAGAAGTGGTTAGTGCCGTTTTATTGTCAACTTGAGGAAGGTACGTAAAGTCAAGCTAATGACGATAAAGAAGCGCTGCGTGGGAGGCAACCCATGATTTGTTGTTACAGGAACCCTTAGAAGTTAATAACCTATCCAAAACCACAAAAAAATCAGAAAAACCGGGCTCGAAATTTTTTTTTCCAGAGACCCCCTAAGCGCCCGCTCAGCTCTGCTGAGCGACCGCTCAGGGGTCGACTGTGAGAATTTTTTTTAAGTTCATAAAAAATCAAAAAAAATCAGAAAATCAAAAAAATTAATTACAACCCCATTACCCACGATTTCTTTTCCCATTACCCCATGATTTTATCCCTCAAACCCACTTCTAATCTAATTTTAACCTAATCCCTACCCTATATATACATACACTTATCCCATACATCTCCCACATACTTTCTACACTCAAACTCTCTCCCAAACATAAAAACACTATTCTCAAGCACTTTTATTCAGATTCAATGGCACCCAAGAGAGCAAGGACTATTGATAGCAGCAGCACAGTCCCTACTGCTGATTCATCGAGGGGTATTGCTGCGAGGCCTCGGTTGAATGACAGAGCTGTGGAGGAGGAGTACACTAGGCTTTTGGGGAAGCCGATTCTGAAGGAGAGGGGGTTTTTACCATCAGGGAGGGATGGTGAGTTGCTACCTATGATTGCAGAGAAGGGGTGGATAGCTTTCTGTGAGTCACCTGAAGCAGTGCCGATGAGCGTGGTTCGCGAGTTCTATGCGAACACGAAGGCCGAGAAGAATGGGTTTTCTGTGGTCCGAGGGCTGACGGTTGATTATCACCCAGCGGCGATTCGCCGTGTGATTGGGCAGCGAGAGAGGAAACCCGAGGAGGAGAACTGGAATGAGAAGACTGCTGAGGATTTTGACTTGGATTTGGTTTGTGCTACTCTCTGTAGGCCGGGCACAGTTTGGACCTTCAAGACAGGAACTAATGAGTATCGTCACTTTCCGGCGATCCTATGAACAGGTATGCCCGTGCATGGAATGCATTTATTTATGCTAATATTCTACCTTCTTCGCATGTACATGAGATCACAGTTGAGAGAGCACAGTTGTTGTGGGGAATTTTGAATGGGGAGTACTATGTAGACCTTGGTGAGTTTATCTACCAAGGAATTCTGAAGTTTTTGAGGGGAGCTAAGCACATGAACATCCCTTATGCATCCACGGTCACGAAGCTTTGCCGAGCAGTGGAAGTGAACTGGCTGTCTCATGAGCAGTTATAGTTGCCTGCCGCTCCGATTGATTCTGGGACTCTGAATGGGATGCAGGAGTGGACCGGCGGTGAGCCCGAGGAGCATGGGCTGGGTTATCGTCTTCCAGGAGGGCGTCCAGCACGAGGTGCTACTATGGCTAGGCCTAGGCGTGATGAGGCTGGTTCTTCGAGAGCTCAGGAGGGTGCTGGGATGGCTGATGCTCAGTATAGGAGGCTGTCACGGCGGATGGATGCCATGTACGAGACACAGAGCAGGTTTGCTCAGGAGCTTACCCTTGCGTTAGTGACTGCTTTTCGGGGCCTTGGAGCTGACATCCAGTGGCCAGTTTTTGGTGAGGACTCTGCATACCCGCCGCCTGATACTCCACCCACTGAGGGTGATGATGAGGATGACTCCGAGTAGGTATACCCTGTGTTCCTTTCTACTACTTTCATTGGGGACAGTTAAGATTTTAAGTTTGGGGGTGGTAGTTAAGGAATATTTTGTGTGTGTCATATAGCTGTATATTCATGATAGTTAGTTCATATAGTTGCATAATTTTTGCCATATAGTTTTTTTTTATTTATAGCTTTATTTGTTTATCATGTCATGTAGCTCATGCATATATCATGATCCCTTTTGCAATGATTTGCCGACTGATTTGTGATGTTGATGCGAGTGTAGTGATGGCATTATAGTGATGTTGAGTCATGTAGGTTGATATGCATGCTAGAAGCATTTATATTTTCACTAAGTTTTAGAGAATGCGTAAGGACTAGATTGTTGTTATGATCTGATTGTTTTCGAGGTTAATCTATTTATTATGCTTAGAATTTGATAATAGGTTCTTAGTGATAAAGGCATGAAAAAGAAAAAAATGGAGTAAAAAAAATGGAATTTGTTGCTAATTGTGGCTAGGCGTCAAATGGCTAGTAGCCGGCTCGTAGGGTTCTACGAGTATTCTAGGGTTGAGCAAGATGGAGCGAAACGCACTTGCTCAGAAATTTAGAAAAAAAAAGAAAAAAAATAGAAAAAGAGAAAAACATAGAAAAAAAAGAAGAAAAAAATAAAGAAGTTAATGCATAATTGATCACGAGTGGGCTATTTGGTATTCAAGTTATTAAGTTCTTAGGGGACTTTGTGCCTAGTGACCTAAGGCTTTTAGAGTCTGGGATCCGGTAACCTAACGCTCGCTACACGGATACCATTGTATAAGTCTTTTGTGGACCTCACTCATTGCACGGTCAAATAAGCATTATTGTTGTGAATAAAAAGCATGATTCCGTAATAAGCTCCATTATTCTCATAGTGTTATAAGTCACTTTGTGCCTAGAATTTTTATTCTTTGTATAATCTTGTGATTGTTTTGATGATGGTTTAGTCATAATAATTGGTCTAGTTCCGAAGCATATCTGTTAAGCATCTGCACACACCAAGTTTCTGGCTGTATGTTCGTTTGCATGATTTTATTGATCTTTAGTTGCCTAATTGCATTCGTTGAGATGTTGTAAGTTGGTTGGATTGGTCGTAGTAAGGGGGATCGCTGCATTTCATATAGATTGCATTCATGCATGTTTTTATTTGTTTTTGAGTCTGTGACGCTTGAGGACAAGCATCGATTTAAGTTTGGGGGTGTGATAAGTGGCATTTTATACCACTTAGAACGTCTTAAAATAGCTTAAATTGGTGTCTTGAAATCAAGTATTTTGTGTATTTGATGCGTTTTTCTAGTGTTTATGCATTTTAGGGCATTAGATGCATTTCGGGGGAGTAATCATCAAGAATAAGCCTTGGCATGTGTTCAGCATTGCGAGAGGAAAGAAAGGGGCATATTACAGCGAAGAACCGCAGCAAACTCAGGAATTTTCCAGTAGGGTCCTGAGCGCCCGCTCAGCTATGCTGAGCGGCCGCGCAGGGTCGGGAAAAAAGATAAATTGTTTTTAGACTTCTACTTCTGTTTGGCTTCCAACTTCTACGTAATCTGAGTTTTATGGGACTATTATATAAGTAGATTTAGAGACGTTTTCACGAGGTTGGATCGTGGTATTAAGCAAGGAGAGATGGAGACAAGGAAGAAGACCGTTTTAGCACACCGCAACGAAGAGGAAGCATATTTTCTTGTGATTCTGTATTTTGTTGTAACGTTGGATGCTAGTTTTCTTGCTTTTGAACCTAATTACTCTTGTGACGTACTCTGGTTTAATATAATTAGTTTAGTTATTATTCTCTTGTGTTTGTTTATCATGTTTTCATATGAACCCATGATGACGATAAGTGCTATTATGGGCTAAACGTGATCATGGGGTCGTAACGGATTTACTATGGAATTCTTTAGTTAAGTGTTTAATACCTTCGAGTGTGATAATTGTATGATATCTAGTATTGGTTGTGCGTATTCGTCTTATGTGCGTCACGAACATATAAGATAGGGTGTTAATCTCTTGTGAAGCGATGGTGGATCTCGAGATTTAGAACTTGCCATGCTAGCATAGGTTCATGTATGATGTACATGATTAGTGGGTAACTCTAACCGTTTTATTCGTCCTGTGTAATCAAAAGGAATAACTTGTGCTTAAATCATTATGTTGTCAATTTCTGTAGACATATAGGAACTCAACATAATTGATGCCTATTCAACTTCTATCTTAATTGTGGATGTTTGGTAGAATGGTATTAGTACAATGAAAGTTGGCTTTTATCAGTTTCGTGTTATTCGATTAATATCATCACTGTTGCATGCTAAGGGTAATAACAATAACTATTGAAGGAAGTAGTAATGAAGTTGTGATCTCATGAGTGTTTTAATATTGTTAATTCGAAGAGTTAATTAAGTGATTAATTAAGTCGTTAATTGTAGTTAATATTTAGTCAACAATTCTAAGTGTTAGTATCTTAACATTGAGAAGTAATCATACATTGGTGAGTGAGTTTAATTGAACATAATTAGTCTGAGTCTCTGTGGGAACGAACTAGAAAGTATTCTATATTACTTGCGAACGCGTATACTTGCGTGTATTATTAGCGCGTGTTTTCGCCCTAACAAATATCATCTACATAAATTTGAACAAGTATACTAAAGCCATTAACATTTATAAAGAATAAAGTTTTGTCAACAATACCTCTTGTGAAATGATTTTCTAAGAGGAATTTTGACAAAGTGTCATACCAGGCTCTAGGTGTTTGCTTCAGTCCATAAAGTGCTTTCAAAAGATAGTAGACATATTATGGAAAATTTGGATCTTCAAAACCAGGAGGTTGACTAACATAGACTTCCTCCTCCAAAACTTCATTCAGAAAGGCACTTTTGACATCCATTTGATAGATCTTGAAATTGGCATGGGCTGCATAGGCTAGAAAAATTCTGATGGCTTCAAGTCTTGCAACAGGAGCAAATGTCTCATCAAAATCTATTCCTTCTTGTTAACAATAGCCCTTAGCAACCAGTCTATCTTTGTTCCTGACTACTGCGCCATTTTTATCCATCTTGTTTCTGAATATCCACTTGGTGTCAATAGGATTCTTTCCTTTAGGCTTTTGTACCGGCTTCTAAACTTTATTCCTTTCAAATTGGTTTAGCTCCTCCTGCATAGCTAAAACCCAATCAGGATCCGACAGAGTTTCCTCCACCTTTTTAGGTTCTTCCTGAGATAGAAAGCTGCTATATAGACATTTTTGTTGAGTAGCTTTCCTTGTTTGCACTCTTGAAGATGCATCACCAAAATTAGCTCAAATGGGTGATCTCTAGTCCATTTTCTCTGTTGAGGTAGATTAGCTCTAGATGAAGAGGCCTCATTGTTGTCTTGATGTGTGAAAGAGTTTTCATTAGTAGAAACTTCCCTTGAGTTTGTGGATCTTTGACTTGAAGTTGGGGTTCTTTCTGATTGTGATCTAACTTGGCTTTCACCTTCTATTGATGAATCAACGGATGTTGTTCTTTGCCTTTCGACGGATGATGCAGATTGTCATTCAACGGATGATGCACTTGGTCTTTCGACGGATGTTGAATTATGTGTTTCATTAACTGTAGACTTTTCTGTAATATCCTTAGATATTGGTTCTTGATCACTTTCATCATCACTATCTTCACAAATCATCTCAACATTGTCAAATTTGAGGCTTTCATGGAAATCTCCATCTTGCCGTCCTTTAATCTTTTTATCATCAAACACAACATGTACGGATTCATAACTATGTTGGTTCTGAGATTGTAGACTCTATATGCTTTTCCAACTGCATATCCAACAAAGATGCCTTCATCTGCTCTGGCATCAAATTTTCCATTTTGATCAGTTTGATTCCTTAAGATATAACATTTACAACCAAATACATGAAGAAAGTTTATTGTTGGATTCCTATTCTTGAACAATTGGTAGGGTATCATGCATTTTGCTTGATTAACCAAAGAAATATTCCGAGTGTAGCATGCAGTATTTACAGCTTCTGCCCAAAAATATGTTGGTAACTTTGATTCTTCCAGCATTGTTCTTGCAGCTTCAATAAAAGATCTGTTCTTCCTTTCCACCACTCCATTTTGATGTGGGGTTCTTGCTGCTAAAAACTCATGCATGATCCCATTCTCTTCACAAAATAATCTCATCACATAATTCTTGAACTCAGTTCCATTATCACTCCTGATTCTTCTTACTTTGAAATCAGGATGATTGTTGACTTGCCTTATGTGATTGATGATGATTTCACTAGCTTCATCTTTGGATTTGAGAAAGTATGTCCAAGAGAACTTTGAGAAATCATCCACAATTACTAGGCAGTATCTTTTACTTGAGATGGACAACACATTGACTGGTCCAAATAAATTCATGTGTAGTAATTACAAAGGTTCCTCTATTATTGAATCAAGCTTCATTCTGAATGATGCCTTTATTTGCTTTCCTTTCTGACATGCATCACACAGTCCATCCTTTGAGAATTCCAATTGAGGAATAACTCTTACCAAATTTTTTCTGACCAACTCATTCATAGTCTTGAAGTTAAGGTGGGATAGCTTCTTGTGCCATAGCCAACTTTCATCTTGACTTGCCTTGCTAAATATTCAAGTGACAGATTCTGCATTTGATGAGTTAAAGTCAGCTAGATACACATTCCCTTTTCTCACTCCAGTGAGAACCACTTTGTTGCTTTTCTTGTTAGTCACAACACGTGCTTCAGTATTAAATGTTACTGAGTTGCCCTTATCACAAAGCTGGCTTATACTCAACAAATTGTGCTTGAGTCCATCTACTAGGGAAACTTCCTCAAAAATGACATTATCCTTTGAATTCAAGCCATATCCCATAGTATAATCCTTGCCGTCATCTCCAAAAGTGATACTTGGGCCAGCTCTTTCCTTGAACTCAGTGAGTAGGGTAGAATCTTCAGTCATGTGCCTTGAGCACCCACTATCCAAATACCAAAGATTCTTTCAGTTTTCCTGCTCACAACAAAATCAAATCAAGTTGATTTTGGTACCCAAGTTTCCTTGGGTCCTGTTTTGTTAGCCTTTTTCTTAGGTTTCTTGGGTTTGTCTTTATATGACTTAGGTAATTGAAGTTCATCCTTAGTCAATTGAGTAGAACCCTTAAAACCATTCATCATTGCAGAATTATCATGCACAGGCTGGTTAACATGGAAAGGCATATTCTGTGCAAACATGTTATTCCAGTTTGGCATGCTAAATGGCATTTGTGGCATCCTTAATGCAGCATAGTAAGGATTCTGTGCAAATGGCATATTAGAAAACTGTGCATTCAAATTATGTGCAGGCATAACATTCACAGGCATTGTAGGCATACTGGGAAATAAAGGAGGTGCAGACATGGAAGTAGGCATAACAAGTTTGCAATTAACAGACAAATGATTAACACTACCACACTTAACACAGATTTTTCTTGGTGCATATTTATCAGGTGTGTAGTTGTTATATTTGTTAATTCCTACTTTCCCATTCCTATTGGTTTTCCTTTTAGACTCTGCTTTCACTTCAATTTTCTCCAATCCGTCATTTAATTGTTTAATAGACAGATATCCTACATTGACTCTCTTATTTTGTTTCACTTGACTTGTTTCTCCTGGAACAAAGTTCTTAGAAACTGATCCATATTTCTCATTCAACTTAGCTAGCTTGACTTTGCTAACTGGCTTTCTTTCACTCAACATATGTGGTTCCTTGACTTTCGACGAATGATTATTTTGATCATTCGACGGATAACATTCATCATCTGTCGAATCCACATCCGTTAAAAGTCCTTCTACCAAATTAGAATCTAGTTTCTCCTTGCTCTTTTTCCAGGCTTCATCACAGAAGGATTCAATACCTTGAACTTTAATAATTTGAGCATGGACATCTCTAGATGACTTTTATGCCTTAATAACTTCTTGTTCTCGTTCAAGCTATTTTCTTAAAATATCCTCTTTATTTAAGAATTCAGTAAGTTCATCTTTGGCAATCTTGCACTCTATTTTCAGTTTTTTAAACTCAACAAGTTGAGTTTCCAACACATTGTTTCTTTCAATTAAAGACAAATTATTCTCTTTAAGTTTGGTGTTTTCTTTAGTGAGAGACTTAAGTGTAACACGCAGATGATATAATTCAGTAAACATGTCTTTTATAGCATCATTACACTCTGCTTTTGATAAATGTGCTATATTAGTGGTGATTACCTGATTACTGGATGAACTGACCTCTGTTTCATCTGATTTAGCCATGAGTGCTAGGTTGACATAGCTTGTATCTTCATCCTCTTCTAGTCCATCTGCAGCCCAGTCATTTTTCTGTGTGATAAAATCCCTTTCCTTTTGTTTGAGCAACTCAAAATATTTTTGTTTGTAACCAACAGGCTCAAACTTCTTTTTACCAGAATCAGACTTTCTGCATTTACTAGCAAAATGACATGCCAAGCCACACTTAAAAAATATTTGAATTTAGACTTAGCAACCATGTTTCTGTTTGACTTGGCTGCTCTAAAGTTTTTCTTGAATTTGAGCTTGGAAAACCTCCTGGATAGAAAATCCAGATGCTCATCTATGTTTTCCATGTCATCTTGACTAAGATGGTCTTCATTTTCAGCTACTAGCCCTTTTCCCTTGCCTTCACAAACTCTAGGGTTTGGTGCAGATTCAATAACTTCAACTTTTATCTCCTTCTCCTTTCCTTGCTCAGCAACCAATGCAATGGATCCTCCCTTCTTTCTTCCTTTCTCCAGCTTCTCATCTTGCTCTATTTCAAGCTCATAGGTCTTCATAATCCCATACAGTCTGTCCAAGGTGACTTCCTTGTAGTCTTAAGAGTTTCTTAATGAGACTGTCATAGGCTTCCATTCCTTTGGCAGAGATCTAAGGAATTTGAGGGTCGAGTCCTTTGTTTGGTAGACTCTTCCATGCAACTTTGAAGCATTTAGCAGTTTTTGAAATCTACTGAAAATGTCAGTGAGTGACTCACTTTCTTCACTATGAAAATGCTCATATTGATGAATCAAGAGTTGCATTTTGTTTTCCCTTACCTGCTCAGTTCCATCACATATAACTTGAATTGTATCCCATACCTTTTTTGAAGTTTTACAGTTTATGATGTTGTCAAACATGTCACCGTCAACACCATTAAACAAAATATTATGGCCTTCTTATCCTTGTGAACTTGCTCAATGTTTGGATCAGACCATTCTGCTCTAGGCTTTGGGATGGATGGCTCATTTCCAGTAGCAGCTCTCATAGGGACATGTGGATCTTTTTCAATGCAATCCACATATTCTTCATCTTGAGAGAGGGGATGCAGGTGCATTTTCACCTTCCAATAGTGATAGTTGTCTTTGTCCATAAATGGAATGTTTACTCCAACATCTTTTCTGCTCATCTTGTTAGTTGTTGTGATCTTTAAACTCTTAGTTCTTCAAGAGCTTGCTCTGATACCAATTGTTATTCCCAAACAATCTAAACAAGAATTACAGAGGGGGGGGGGTTGAGTGTAATTCTAGCTCTTTTTGTATTTTAAGATTAGTTCTACTATAAAATATATATAACTGTGTTTGATTTAGCAATTGTGCGGAATGGAAGCAGTATAGGAACCAAAACATAAATTAATTAAATACAAGTACTTAAAAAATTTTTGGTGGATTGAACTTTTCCATAAGAGATATATATTAATGAGAGAACTCTGTGTTACAATATTGTACACAGTTGCTTACAAGTAGAACTTACAAGAATAGAGAAATTCTTTACAGATGTAGCTTTATCTATTTCTCTGGTAATTGTTTTCTTTCTTAAATATTTTTCTACTTGCTACACTTAGTTTATATATTACCAAGTTACATGATAAAAAGACAAACAAATAAGATAAAATATTTCTGGTCTAATTTCATGCTGCTTCATTTTTCTATCCAGCATCTTTGAATATCTTCAGTTTCGCATGGAAATGGAAATGCTTCTTTGTTCTCTAAACCCTGCAAATAGGCTGCCACATTCCATTTGCATACACTCAACGCATGTGACTGTCAAGTCACTATCAACTGCTCTTTTGATTTTGAACATCCGTTGAAACTTCATTGGATCATCCGTTGAACTTATGGTTGATCATCCGTTCAAACTTTGGTTGATCATCCGTTGAAACTTTGGTTAATCATCCGTTGAGGCTTAGTGAAACATCCGTTGAGACTATCTTCTTGACAGTTAACTCTATTTCATTTATACAAGATTACAAGGCATCTGATATTTATAATTAACCAACCTATCTTGCATATCAATCTAGTAGTCAAGATGACTTAAACATTCTACAACATCTAATTCACTAAGGCATTATAATATGCAGAAATGTGCTACTAATCTTATTGTTACATAAGCTACTCTTTCAACGGATGTTGAAGTGATCATCCGTTGAAAGCTACAAAATACACTAAATAATATCTACTAAGTATTTTGTTCAAGTTATCATCAAGTACACAACATATTCCTAACAATTTGGTCACGTAAAGTTTGGACGAATGCCTCAAGAATCTCATGCATATATAGTAGATGGACCGAATTATTTTGATAAAATCTAAGGACGATAAATAACATACAGTTGCCCATTAAAGATTTGTATAATTGATTATGAATTCACATGAAGCCCAAGTAGAAGATTGTTATTATTACTTTAATAAGAATAATTATTTTATGGGTTATATATAAATATATCAATTATATTAGCTATTTATTTTAGATTTAATTAAGTGATCAAATAAGAAACCCAATTAGATTTTTAATTTACTGTATGGACCTAATAAGTGGATACTCATACCAAGCCCAATTAAATTACAATGAGAGATTTAATTGGGCCATATATATAAAAGTTATAATCCTGGTATATCAAGTACGTTACATGACTTATCTTTTATCCATCAGAGAGAACTATTGAGAAATCTAAGAAGTAACGAGAAATCCTAAGGAGTACTTGGTTGAGAAAACAGTAATCAAGAATATTATACATATTCAGATACCGTCAAAATTATCGCCTATGGATTCAGGTACACTTTCTCCTTCAGTTTAATCTCAATAATTAGATATAATAATTACAGTTTATATTTTAGAAAATTATATACTTATAAAATTAATAGATTCTATCGGTTCAAACCCTTGTTTCCACAGTTTTAGAGTATATTTGAAAGAATTTTAAAAATAACATTTTTTTGGTACAAAATGCTAAAAAACCCATTTTGGTAGTGTATTGGTAAAAATACCTGTTTGAATAACCATTTGCCATTTGGGTATCCTATTTTGTACTAGACACCCATTTGTCAAATGGGTATTCAATTTTTTTTTTGAATGTGTATCTCAATGATAATACCCAAAATGCTTATCTTTAGTAATTTTCTTACATACCCAATTCTCAAATGCGTATTACACTTACCCAATTAAGAAATGCGTAACCAAAATGGTATTTTCAGCATATATTTTAAAAATGGGTATTTTAAGCAATTTTAATCCAAAAATAAGTATTTTTAAACATCACCCAGTATATTTGGTGTTTCACCTCTACAAACAAGGAGACATGAATACAAGTTAAAGGTGCATTAGTGGGAGCTGTAATTTGGGTTCGAGCGGTCGATCCAAAACATACAACTCAAATGTATATTTTCGTTTTTAATGAAAATTTAACTCTTTATCTTTGTGCAATAAAGGAATTCCAAAAAAATATCAATCAAAATGTCATTGAATTACTTAATTTAGTTATTACATCCCAAAAATCATTATGAAAAAATTAAATGCAAAAAGAAAAGCCTTGTAGAAATGGAGAAACAAAAAAGGATCGGCTGATGTTCCTTATCACTTTTATTGTTATTTTTTATTTGTTGATTATTCTTTATTCGGATAAAAAAATAAAAATATATGGGTCACTTGTTCAAAATATCAATTGACGGGACTGTACACCCAAAATGCCCACTGCTATTGAAACGCCCCCAAATCCGGGGTCAGAGGATTTGGTCGTCACTATGAAACCTCAATCCAAATTAACCTGTTTAATCAATAAACAAATGCCAGCGGAAGATATTTAGCATAAATGACCCCAAACTACTCCAAGATCTTTTAAGGTTACAGTTCTAGAAACAAGGATTCCAAATTCCACAAATAAATTTTTCACTTTCTTTTAAAACTCTTTTAATAATTCTCAACCTTAAAACTTAACCCGCTAGTATAATTTTGAAAAGAAGTATACTAGGCCCAAATACAATACACAATTATAATATAATATAATATAAACAACTTTACATAATAAAACTTACAGTAGTCCACAAACCCTGGACCAACCACCTTCCAAGAGCTTCTTCTTTGCTTCCTCAAATTACGCAGCTAAACAGTGCATGCCAATCCTCACCGGAGGTTAAATTTAAAAACAGGCAAGTATGAGCGAAAGAAATGCTCAGCAAGTTCATTATAATATATATATAGGGTTGTTTTGATATAAAACCGACATCTGCATTAGAGCAGAACATTTAAAATCATAATTGCTGAATCATAAAATTTTAGTTGAGGAACCCCATAATTGATTCCTTAATTGTATTAAAAACAATTTTGATATTTTTGAGCGAAATGCTTCAGCCATACTTTGAATTTTGACGAGAATCAAACTCGTAAAACAGTGTTTACGGAAATATCGTAAAACAATGATTATAGAGTGGATCATAAACTCATTCAAAACCGAACTCTTCAAATTAATACTTACTTTGCTGTTATATCAAATTAGATATCAATACGAACTTTGATGCTCACAACACCCATACTAAAGTCAACATCAATCATCTATACTAATACCACCTTTGATATTTAACAACAACGTAACTATAAACATAAATCAGAATCGGAATCAAAACTGCATTTTACCATTATTCCAAAACAGAAACAGTTGATAAATCATTTATGCTATGATTATCAAAATAATAAAGAAATTTAGATATCTATTTAGATTGGAACCAATTATGCACTATGTTGTTCCTGATGATCAGTCACGAAACAACACCGATATCCCGCAACCATACCGTAAATATAGGTACTACCCGTATCCCGAAGACATACGGTACCTATAGGGCGCCAGAAAAGGCATAACAAGCCTTGTAAGATATTACACTTCGGTATAATAGCTCACGCTGGACCGGTGCCTCGGCCTCTTACGCAACCAGTAACCATCCAATCTTAAAACATTTTATTGAAAAAGGGGTCATAATATTCGACACCCGAAATAATTTTATTCCCCCAATTCTTGGGTAGGAATACTCGCAACCAAATCATCTTTCTCAAAATCCAAAATATTTACAAATCCAGTAATTTGATAAGTAAAACATTTAACTATTCTGAACATAGAATAGCAGAGGGTACTTGCATAAACAGAATTATTTAATTCAGCGATATATAAAACATTTATCTATTCTGAACTGAGAATAGGAAAAGCAATACTTGCATGATAAGATTTAAAATAAATATCACTTGAACAATAAGTGATGATAGGGATACTTGCCTTTGGGTTTTAGCAGTTAGTCACACTCGCAACGACACATCTATTCTGACATTTTGTCTCAAGACATCACCATCCTTCTTTCCAACACTTGACTGATATGCTGCTCCTGCGATTGCTAGAAGCCAGATACCCAATACCATTCCATCTCATTCTTTATCCAACGTCTTATCCCGATCAACTCGAGAGATCCATATCTATAATTAAAATATAGAACTTTAATCATCTAAACGATAATCACTCGACGAACTGCGCATCAAAAGCCTATCGTCTACCCATACGATAGCCCACACATAAATATAACAGACAAACACAGGACCCTTTAGCCACATACATACATAATTCATATAACACGTAATCACATAACTCATGTATCACATAATTCATATAACACAAGACTCGGTTCATCAAAAGGGGTCGACTCAATACGTTTAAAACTAAAATCGGGTCAAAATATGATTTTTCGGTCACTACGCGACTCAGATTCGATTTACAAAATAAGCGACCTTTCGAAACAAAAGAATTTGGGTCTCGAAAGTATTTTTATTGAAAGCGGAATATTTTTCTGAGTCCGGATGCGTTCGTTTCGTATTAAACGGACGAACGGTTTATTTTCTACGATTAAAATAAGAATTAAATCAATTAATAATAATTTAATTGATTTTTAAATACTGAAATATAGTTTTAAAAGCTCAAAATAATTTTTAAATCACTAATTAGGAAAAACCAGAATTAAAAATAAATTTTCCATAATTTTTGGAATTAAAATACAATTAATACAAATTATCTAAATACACTGATTAATTATCAAAATAATTAATCAATTTAAATGAATAAAAATTTTGGATTTTTGAAAATAATAAAAGAAAATAATTTTTTTGGAATTTAAAATATTTTGGTAAATAATTTTTAGAATCCAAAATATTAACTAATTGATTTTTAAAATTAAAAGAAAAGATTTTTAGAAAATAGAATGAATTTTGAATTATTTAAAAAAATAAAAAGCAAAAACAGTTGGGAGAATAAAGGTTGTCATTAACCTTAAATCGAATGGTGGCAGGAACTGGCGGCCGGAGGAAGAACCTCACCGGCGACCTGATGAACAGCCGCCGGAATCTGGAGAAACCCAGAAACCGGCCGACGACGTCCCAGGTCCGGCAGGGGCTTCCCGGCCAAAATCTAACCGTTCGATACGGTTTTTACCTCAAAATCATCCATTGCATCCCCAGAAAAATGAATACAACAACATAAAGTTCAATCGATCCAGCAATCCAATTTTCCGATTAAAACAACGAATTTTCCGATGAACACATCGGAAATTCGATTCCACCATATACTTAACCAAAATCAACGAAACGGTTATCAAAATAAAGCTTAGATCATTTAGAAACTATCCCAATCCTTAAAAATCATCAAGAACATCATATTAATAATAAAATCGATTTGAAAAAAATCTAAAAACTCAAAACTCGGACTAGTTGATTTCAAACTAAAACAACTCAACCAAGTACTCAAATCGACTCTCCAGATCATTTTAAAGCTATCTATAGCATCAATATCAATCAACAATCAACAGAAATCAAAAAGCTAAATTCGACTCAAGAACATCAAAATCGAATTTCTAAAATAAATCACCTCGATTGATGAAAGTGGTACCAAAAGAACGGGCTCATCGAGAGGATTAATTTGGTATATAGAACATCAAGAACGGATTCCTGGAACTCCTACAATCATTCGATTTGTGTTGAAGAACGGATTTTACCCCCAAGAACAAGATTTCTAATTTTCTTATTTACTGAATTTTTGATAAAAAAAATGAATAAAAATGACTTTTTCAGCTATTTATATTTTTAGAAAAATCAATACCCTATATTCAATTAAGGGTGTTTTTATCCCTTAATTAAAATAATTAAGCCCAAAAATAATAATTACGGGGAATAATTTTAAAAGCCATAAAATATAACATTTATATCAAAATTCCTCAAAAATTGCGAATAACTCAAAAATACAAAAATACTGAGTATTTGAAATTCGAATAATTTTATAAAAATAAAAAGATGAATCTTGTGGGCTTTGACGTCCTGGTGGGGTCCCGGTCCATTGATTTTTGAAAAATAAAAACGATTCTTAAATTAATAGAAAACCCAAAAAAACATAAAATACATTCAAACACCCATAAAACGAGTTAAAACGAGTACCTCGATAAAGACGCAAATAAACACGCGTCCAAATTGCGGATCGATTCATATAAATGCATCTTAAACACGTAACAAGTATCCTATTGGATCATATTGGATCCGAATATAGGTTACTTAGCCGCTAAGTAACTATAAAACGATACCATTTAATATCATATTTGGATAATTATCAAAACCGAACTTCCTATAAAACACTTTATACGAAAATAAGGTTATAATATCTCGCCTTTTGAGAATAAGGATTTTTTATCGATCTATAAAATTATTAGCGTATCGAAAATTGTACGCCGGGACGCGTACGGGTCAAACCGTAATCCGGATCGAAAAAGTCAAAACACGGAAGATGTCCGGAATTACCAGATTAGGTTAGGAAGGAGTTTTCGAAAGAGTTTCGGGTTGTAAAAACGCAAAAACGGTTGAGGTTGGACGATTCCCGGCTTTATAAAATAATTTTATAATTATTCAGAAAATAATTAATAATACATAAATCATTATAAAATCATATAACATTCCAAAAATTACCAGAAAAATACCATAATTCTCTATATTTTATTCTGAACATATAAAAATTCAAATATTCAAATAATGCCACATATAAACATCCAAACATCAATTCCAATTATCAGATAATTCACCAAAAATTCACATAAAATCACATAAATAATTCCAAATAATAATAATAATATTTGAAAATATGGGATATTACAATCTACCCATCTTACAAGGATTCCGTCCTCGGAATCAGCAGAAGAAAGCACTAAGGGTTTTCTAACCAACTTTCCGTTTCCAAATAACCTCAATTTTCCATAACCTCAAACAAATCTTGTATTTCTTGTATAATAAAACTTTTACAGGAGCTTCACTGTGTACCACTATTCCGTCTACATCCTTTGACCAATTCTTCAATAGAATCACTTTTACTGATCGCGAGAAAGAAGAATAGAGAAGATAGAGAGAAGAAAAGAAAGAAAGATAGAGAGAAAAATAAAAGAACAGATTGACTTTGCTATATGCCACTGATATTCTAATCGCATTGCAATCCACTGTCGTCCTTGGTAATTTCATCACACCGCCTTACTTTGACTTGACCAAGATAACTCAGCTTAACTTGATTGACATACCTTCGAATATTTGGAATGATAAAATCATGGAATTTCAAAAAGAAGAGAATTTGATATCATAACGGAACCAAAATCTGAATTTGAGAAAAATATTGTTGAAATAAAAGAATAACTGAGAGATCAATATGATCAAATTAACTTGGTATTGCGTGCCCAACTAGGACACTACTAAAGGTTGTTAACCTTCATGTATTCACAACACACACAAGTGATGGCGTCCCATCCAACTCCTATCACACAGACAGGTTTACCTTGTATCCCCTATAGTTAGGGTTGTTCATCTCAGTCAGAATAAATAATATCAAAGGAATCCAAAATCAAATGAATAAAATTGAAAAGATTTCAAAGATGATATTTCTGAAGGAAATGAAATCCATAAAAAAAGATTCTGGCACAAAATGATTAAACGAGTGTTAGGGAATATATCCTCTAACAGGTGCCTCTTTTGAGAGAGGTCAAAAGAAATTATAGAAAGAAAAGGTATTGCCAAAGTCTTAATGCTTATCTTCTGTTTGAATTCTTCTGTTGACTCGTCATCCGATTCTCGACACTTCTTCATATTTCAGGGATATCGATAATCTTCATCGTCGTCAAATCGTAGTCTCGGAAGATTCCACAATAGAAGTTTGCAGCTTTCCGGAGTTCCATCCAGCTCAGCACAATGATCTCAAACGAATGCGCCTATCTTATCTTACTCGTTGGTACTATATCCAATAGTCCAACAGGAACTCGATATGAGCTCAAACGTCCTCACACAGCTATACACATTCCTACACACTCTCGTTTCCAGTTTACTATAACCTCAGCTCTGATACCAACCTGAAATGCCCCCAAATCCGGGGTCAGAGGATTTGGTCGTCACTCTGAAACCTCAATCCAAATTAACTTGTTTAATCAATAAACAAATGCCAACGGAAGATATTTAGCTTAAATGACCCCAAACTACTCCAAGATCTTTTAAGGTTATAGTTCTAGAAACAAGGATTCCAAATTCCACAAATAAAATTTTCACTTTCTTTTAAAACTCTTTTAATAATTCTCAACTTTAAAACTTAACCCGCTAGTATAACTTCGAAAAGAAGTATACTAGGCCCAAATACAATACACAATTATAATATAATATAATATAAACAACTTTACATAATAAAACTTACACTAGTCCGCAAACCCTAGACCAACCACCTTCCAAGAGCTTCTTCTTTGCTTCCTCAAATTATACAGCTAAACAGTGCACGCTAATCCTCACTGGAGGTTAAATTTAACAACAGGCAAGTATGAGCGAAAGAAATGCTCATCAAGTTCATTATAATATATATATAGGGTCGTTTTGATATAAAACCGACATCTGCATTATAGCAGAACATTTAAAATCATAATTGCTGAATCATAAAATTTTAGTTGAGGAACCCCATAATTGATTCCTTAATTGTATTAAAAACAATTTTGATATTTTTGAGCGAAATGCTTCAGCTATACTTTGAATCTTGACGAGAATCAAACTCGTAAAACAGTATTTACGGAAATATCGTAAACCACGATAACATGAAACAATGATTATAGAGTGGATCATAAACTCATTCAAAACCGAACTCTTAAAATTAATACTTACTTTGCTGTTATATCAAATTAGATATCAATACGAACTTTGATGCTCACAACACCCATACTAAAGTCAACATCAATCATCTATACTAATACCACCTTTGATATTTAACAACAATGTAAGTATAAACATAAATCAGAATCGGAATCAAAACTGCATTTTACCATTATTCCAAAACAGAAACAGTTGATAAATCATTTATGCTATGATTATCAAAACAATAAAGAAATTTAGATATCTATTTAGATTGGAACCAATTATGCACTATGCTGTTCCTGATGATCAGTCACGAAACAACACTGGTATCCCGTAGTCATACCGTATATATAGGTACTACCCGTATCCCGAAGACATACGGTACCTATAGGGCGCCAAAAAAGGCATAACAAGCCTTGTAAGATATTACACTTCCATATAATAGCTCACGCTGGACCGGTGCCTCGGCCTCTTACGCAACCAGTAACCATCCAATCTTAAAACATTTTATTGAAAAAGGGGTCATAATATTCGACACCCAAAATAATTTTATTCCCCCAATTATTGGGTAGGAATACTCGCAACCAAATCATCTTTCTCAAAATCCAAAATATTTACAAATCCAGTAATTTGATAAGTAAAACATTTAACTATTCTGAACATAGAATAGCAGAGGGTACTTGCATAAACAGAATTATTTAATTCAGCGATATATAAAACATTTATCTATTCTGAACTGAGAATAGGAAAAGCAATACTTGCATGATAAGATTTAAAATAAATATCACTTGAAAAATAAGTGATGATAGGGATACTTGCCTTTGGGTTTTAGCAGTTAGTCACACTCGCAACGACACATCTATTCTGACATTTTGTCTCAAGACATCACCGTCCTTCTTTCCAACACTTGACTGATATGCTGCCCCTGCGATTGCTAGAAGCCAGATACCCAATACCATTCCATCTCATTCTTTATCCAACGTGTTGTCCCGATCAACTCGAGAGATCTGCATCTATAATTAAAATATAGAACTTTAATCGTCTAAACGATAATCACTCGACGAACTGCGCATCAAAAGCCTATCGTCTACCCATACGATAGCCCACACATAAATATAACAGACAAACACAGGACCCTTGAGCCACATACACACATAATTCATATAACACGTAATCACATAACTCACGTATCACATAATTCATATAAAACAAGACTCGGTTCATCAAAATGGGTCGACTCAATATGTTTAAAACTAAAATCGGGTCAAAATATGATTTTTCGGTCACTACGCGACTCAGATTCGATTTACAAAACAAGTGACCTTTCGAAACAAAAGAATTTGGGTTTCGAAAGTATTTTTATTGAAAGCGGAATATTTTTCTGAGTCCGGATGCGTTCGTTTCGTATTAAACGGACGAACGGTTTATTTTCTACGAATAAAATAAGAATTAAATCAATTAATAATAATTTAATTGATTTTTAAATACTCAAATATAGTTTTAAAAGCTCAAAATAATTTTTAAATCATTAATTAGGAAAAATCAGAATTAAAAATAATTTTTCCATAATTTTTGGAATTAAAATACAATTAATACAAATTATCTAAATACACTGATTAATTATCAAAATAATTAATCAATTTTAATGAATAAAAATTTTGGATTTTTGAAAATAATAAAAGAAAATAATTTTTTTGGAATTTAAAATATTTTGGTAAATAATTTTTAGAATCCAAAATATTAACTAATTGATTTTTAAAATTAAAAGAAAAGATTTTTAGAAAATAGAATGAATTTTGAATTATTTAAAAAAATAAAAAGCAAAAACAGTTGGGAGAATAAAGGTTGTCATTAACCTTGAATCGAATGGTGGAAGGAACTGGCGGCCGGAGGAAGAACCTCACCGGCGACCTGATGAACAGCCGCCGAAATCTGGAGAAACCCAGAAACCGGCCGGCGACGTCCCAGGTTCGGCAGGGGCTTCCCGGCCAAAATCTAACCGTTCGATACGGGTTTTACCTCAAAATCATCCATTGCATCTCCAGAAAAACGAATACAACAACATAAAGTTCAATCGATCCAGCAATCCAATTTTCCGATTAAAACAACGAATTTTCCGATGAACACATCGGAAATTCGATTCCACCATATACTTAACCAAAATCAACGAAACGGTTATCAAAATAAAGCTTAGATCATTTAGAAACTATCCCAATCCTTAAAAATCATCAAGAACATCATATTAATAATAAAATCGATTTGAAAAAAATCTAAAAACTCAAAACTCGGACTAGTTGATTTCGAACTAAAACAACTCAACCAAGTACTCAAATCGACTCTCCAGATCATTTTAAAGCTATCTATAGCATCAATATCAATCAACAATCAACAGAAATCAAAAAGCTAAATTCGACTCAAGAACATCAAAATCGAATTTCTAAAATAAATCACCTCGATTGATGAAAGTGGTACCAAAAGAACGGGCTCATCGAGAGGATTAATTTGGTATATAGAACATCAAGAACGGATTCCTGGAACTCCTACAATCATTCGATTTGTGTTGAAGAACAGATTTTACCCCCAAGAACAAGATTTCTAATTTTCTTATTTACTGAATTTTTGATAAAAAAAATGAATAAAAATGAATTTTTCAGCTATTTATATTTTTAGAAAAATCAATACCCCAAATTCAATTAAGGGTGTTTTTATCCCATAATTAAAATAATTAAGCCCAAAAATAATAATTACGGGGAATAATTTTAAAATCCATAAAATAAGAAATCACTAATGTAGAAAGAAGTTTAATTTTTGTTTTTCAAAATGAATGAGTTTTTGATAAAACATTGATCACTTAGGGTAAAGTCTAAGTAATTCTCATTCATGTCAAAAGCTTACAAATATCTGCAACATAATGTTAACAACATATCATTGACCGATACTTGTCAAGTACTTTAGATACTAATTGTTATGTTGCATAAACAATATACCACTGCACATATAAAACAATATGATTATGCCTAGTGATAAAATAGTTATAAATATGACGACTCTACTAGTTCATATAAAATTACAACTTCTGTTAGAGTGCCATACCATGTCCTTGACGATTGCTTGAGCAGTATACTAGTTCATACCAACCTAAAGTGAGATTGTGAAGAAGAGATTGCATAGTCCAATAGATCTGCAGCTGCAAAGTCCATGAACTGTGGTGCACTGACTTCCTCTTTTGACTCACCAAACAGGAGTACACTTGTACACATCTTACTAGAGTACAATTCCAAGTGTAATGTGCAGCAGGTGTCTGATATGTCGTAATATTCTCAAGTCTCGTCACTGGTGCTATATATTAGATACTGCTTCCTGATAATAACCTAGCACAATATACAAAATTACAATGATAACATTCCCAGCTTGCAAACAGCCATATCCCTCAGATAAACCTTTGCTGTTATCTCCAAAGGTAATCAGGGGGCCAGCTTTCTTAATCCACATTTGATAGCAGGGCTCTATCTCCGGTCATATGTCTTGATCATCCATTGTCAAGAATCCACACTTCCGGTTTCACCTGTTTTAATGCCCTGCAACACAAATGGATTAGACCTTCTTCGGAACCCAAACTTGGTTGGGCCCGGCATACTTGTAGAACTGTCCTTTGTCAGGCAAAACAACATTTTTAATTTTAATTGCCTCAACTTTCTCAATGACTGAACATTTGACCTTGTAATCAGCGTTAACAAATTTTTGTTTAAGCTTAGGCACAAATGTCTCCTTTCTAGCCTTAGAAGGACTAGCAGTCTTAGACCTATCATGCTTCTTGTTATTCACATACTGACGAGGAGTAGTCTTATCATTAGACACATGCTTACCATTAAAATAAGCATACATCATATTAAAAGCACAAGACATACAATTAGCAACACCACATGCTTTATGAGAGTGATTAACAGCAGGCAATTTATGCATGGTAGACATGGCATTATTGTTACCCAACTCATGTATGTCTGAGTTAGTCTCAGTTGCTTTCACAACTTTGACCGGAACTTTCGACTCACTTGACTTGGAAACAATCTTCTCATTAGCATGATCCTCAGCACGTATTTCTTCTTGAATAACAGAAGAGATCGCATCAAATGGTTCAGCAATTGATGCTTTATAGAGGGGTTCATCAACACCCTTAAGCACATGTGGTACTTCCCTCCCTTTAGCACATACATGAGGAGGGGAGTTTATGCCTAATTCTCCAATAGCAGCATTGTAATCATAACCTATTCCAGATGTTTGATTAACAGCTTGCTTACTGTAGAACTCTTTAGCCTTCGAACAAGAATTGAAGTAGGCTCTAACCTTAGTCTCAAGACCGGTGATCTTGTCTTTGAGAATAGTTTCGAGTTTTCTATAACAGTCAACTCTATTCTCTAGAAAAAATACCTGTTCTTTTAATTTGTCTTGATTAATGTGCACAAGTCTTAATTCATTGACCTCTTTCTCAAGGTCTGTGATCTGTAAACTTAACAGTTCATTATCACGACGTGCACAATCTAAGTTACCTCTTATATGATAAACCATTTCAGCATCAGAAAGTTTTACCTCTTTTCTTGACGATGAAGCTTTTCCATCAATAGCCATAAGAGCAAGATTTCCTTCATCTTCATCTTCATTGTCAGTATCATCCCAGCTTCTTCCCTTTGCCAGATAAGCCCTTTCAGAGTTCTTTCTTACTTGCTTTGGCTTTCTACATTCTGTGGCAAAGTGTCCCAACTCATTGCAGTTATAGCATCTGATGGTGCTCCGATCAACCATCCCTGTTTTATATCCACCACTGCTAGTGTTAGAGGATGAAGATCCACCTTTCTGGAATTTGTTGTAGTTGGACTTGTACTTAAGCTTGGGATTCCTCTTGAATCTGACATGGGAGAATCTCTTGACAATTTGGGCCATTGACTCGTCTTCCAATTGCTCCAGCTCTTCCAAGGAATAAAAATCATCACTTGATTGATTTGTAGTAGGAGGATCATATTCTGCTACTAACATATTTTCCTCAGCCTTGGAACACTGTACCATTCTTTCCAATTGTTGAGATTGCTGTTGTTGTTGACCTTCAGCTACAAGTGCATTAGATGTGCTGACCATTCTATCCTTCCCGTAGACTTCCTTCTGTTGAATCTGCTCCAACTCATAAGTTTTTAACACTCCATAGAGCCTGTCCAAAGAAATCTCACTCAGATCTCTAGCTTCTCTAATGGCAGTGATTCTATGTTCAAGATGAGCTGGCAGTGTTAAAAGGAACTTTTTGTTGACCTCCCTGATTGAATAATACTTTCCATTGATGTTCAAGTTGTTGATCAACGCATTGTACCTCTCAAACACTTCAGTAATTCCTTCTCCTGGATTTGATTTAAAATATTCATACTCAGAGGTTAGGATCTCCAACTTGTTCTCCCTAACTTCCTCTATGCCTTCATTAATTACCTCAATAATTTCCCACATGTGTTTAGAATTTTTACAGTTCATCACATGTCTGTTCATCAAGGGATCAAGGGAATCAATTAATATTAATTGAAGGCTGGCATCCAAGGAGGCTTCTTCCTTCTCAGCAGGAGTAAAATCTTCGGGCTCTTTTGGATAGGTTCTAGCTTTAGTAGTCATCACACCATCTATTATTACCTCCGGTTCAATAACCATCGGAGTTTTTATACCCTTCTTTAACAAGTTTGAATATTTGGGATTTGCAACTTGTAAAAATAATAGCATCTTCTTCTTCCACATGATATAATTCTCTTTATCAAATTGTGGAATTTTAACGGTTCCAACTTTATGTGAAGTCATTATGAATTTTTGAATAAATAAAAATTCAAGGAGTTGAAAAATCACAAAAGTCTAGGATCTTGATTTGTTCGTTAATCAGAAGGCTCTGATACCAATTGTTAGGTCCCAATGTGTTTGTAGAAGGGGGGTTGAATACAAACAGTACCAAATAATCGAATTAAATGCGGAATAAAAAATGTGAAACAAAATTCAAGTTAAATAAAAATATTATTAAACTTGAAAGGTGTTACAACAACTGTATCGATTACAAGGAATTAATCTCAAATTAATTATCACAAATTTAGAATAAACTCGACATGAACTTTTTCTATTTTTGCAATAATTAGAATCAAATGCTAAACGCGATTTGAGATTAAGTTCTAGGGATTTTGATCCGCTGGATTGTTACACAAGAACAAGATAAATAATTCTAGTGGTTTGGATTTAACATTAACAAACTAGAATTTTGATCTTGATGTAAGCAGAGAAGAAAATAAAATGTTTCAAGGCGGCTGCTTTCTTTTCTTTGTTCTTGAATGTGTTCTTTATTATTGAGTTGCTGCTTCTCTGCTTCTTTTTAATCAACAACCGAATAGAATTGAATTGGCATGACAATCCTATAGCTGGCAAGACTTTCGGTAGGACAATTGATTGAACTAGCAAGACAATCTGAATGAACTAGCATGACAATCAGAATGAACTAGCAAGACAATCCTTCTCCTAGTGTAACTTTCGGTGAGACTATTGAAAATGGCCTAGCATGACAATCGGTATGACAATCCTGATTGTCATGCTAGTTCATTTTCAATTGTCTTGCTGATTTAATGCAGATTTTAATCCAATTTAAATTCTGAAAATTCCTAAAATTAATTCTGAATTAATTAATCAATTAATTTAATTAATCAACAAATTAATCTTTGCAGATATAATTTATTTTCTTAATTAAATTATATGACTTAATTAATTAATAGAGAATTAATACTAACCCTGAGCAGCATCCATTCTTCTGAATATCTTCTGAAAATCACTGAGAATTATGAATCAATTCCACCACTTCAATGTTGACACTCGATGTACTGTCTGGTTCATGAGTGACTAACTTCCGTGACGTTTCTTCATGTGTTGACTTTGATACTCTGATTTTCTTCAGATTAAATCCTTGTAATTAATGATACTCTGACGAGATCTCTGTCACTTGATTAAATCCACGATCTTGATTTATATCACTGAGGCATGATCAACTTCTTGAACTTCTTCCAGTGAATTACCTCCTCAAGTCTATAGATGAACCTTGTTTCTGAATCCTTTGACAGATATTACTTTGCGAGATCTCTCTGACGGTCGATCCACTATTTACTTATTACATTCTTATTTGAGTTGAGTTGAATCCTCGAATATACAAATAGGCTATGACATATGACTTACACATCTATTTTATCACGAAGGAAGAAGGCGCGCCCTACAGATATGGGGAGGCACGTCCTTATGCATACAAGAAGAGTAATGCTGACGCCTTGCATAATCAAGGCGCGCCCTCTTTGGTGAAGGAGGTGTGCCCTATAGATGTATGAAGAAGGAATTTTGAATGATTTCTTGAGCTGGCCTCTAACTTATATATGTGTTAGGGCGCCCCCTCACTAAAGGAAGTGAATTTCAACATGTTATTTGGACGAGTTCTTTGGATGCATCAACGAGGGAAGAAGGTTATTATTACTAACATATTTGATGCAGGTACTCTATTGAAGAACTCCTTCCTGTAATGCAACCACAGGAAGGCGGTGTCCGTGGTCAGAGACCTCCAGGGGTATGCCTGGACGGAAGGCCTCCTCCTGTAGTCAATAAGTGTCCTCATTGGGGATGTGGGGTAAAATCTAGTGTGTGCTTTGGGAGCTCTGCCTCTGTAGTCAACGGGTGTCCTCGTTGGGAGACTTCGGAGTATCTTGCACTTTGCACCAATACGCTTTGGATCACTTGTCCTGCAATCTGGTAGGGGCTCCTTATCCGTGGACAAGGATGCGTCCAACATTTGGGGTGAATCACGGCTATACCTTCATCCACAGATTAGAGAAACAGTTGGTAGCGGAGGGTTAGCCTTGGCGAGGGAGATGCCTTATCCGTGAAGTATCGAAGCCGTGGACGAGCCTTGGGCCTTTATGGTTGGGCCTCATCGGCGAACATTCCTAAATCTAGTAGAAGACAGTTTCCAGTAGGTTTCCTACTGGGCCTCGGGACAAGAGATCTAAGCCCATTAGGTTTCTTGTTCCTCAAGAACTATGTTGGCTTGATTCCCTATAAAGGGGTACGTAGGAAAATTGCAAGGGGTCGGAAGTGAGAGCCTTAAGGAGCCACCACCAACCCTAAGCAATCTCAGCCCCAATTCATCACAACCACCACACTCCGCTTACTTTTCGGGCGAAGAACCACCATCGTAGATCTTGATTCCGGCTACGAACCTCAAATTTTGTTATTACCAAATTCCTCCGTCAAAAAATTGGCGCTAGAAGGAGGGGCTGATCAAGATCATAATCTCAGGAGGAAGAGATGTCTCATCACGATGAAGGTTCTTTAACGCAAGAATTGAAGGAGAGACACGGAGGAGGTTGCAAACAACGACCACGTAAGAAGTCCGTGAATAACTATTTCGGCCAGGGGGATTGAAGGAGATTTGAATGTAGTATCCGCGGCCATGAGGGAGATCCATGGATGATGATTTCCATACATGGGGGTTGAAGTTTACAGCCATGGCCATGAAGAAGCAAGGTTGGATACAAAATTCGGATTTGGTGTGTTAAGGGATTTGCCTACACTATTTGGGCCCTATCTCGAGTTCCGTAAGTCAGATTTTGGTGATCTTACAGCCTACGCGAAGCTTATTGAATTCTATTTAATTCAGAGATGATATGGTTATGAGAATTCAAGTTGAACAGCCCGGAAACAGAGGAAAACAGTAGTTATTTTTACCAAAAATATCCTATTTGGTTTAGAAGATTGTAAGAAACCTATTTGGTTTAGAAGATTGGGAAATACCTATTTGGTTTATAAGATTGCAAGAAACCTATTTGGTTTAGAAGATTGGAAAAACCTATTTGGTTTAGAATATTGCAAGAAACCTATTTGGTTTAGAAGATTGAGAAAATCCTATTCGACTTAGAAGATTGGAGAATCCTATTCCAATAAGAACACTGAAGAATCTTATTTGATTTAAAAGATTTGAGAATAATATTCAATTTAGAAGACTTCACCGAAGGCAAATATGAGGACGATCGGGAGGAGAACAGTCCAAGAAAAAAGCATTACTACCATGAGCTAGTCATCACCTTTAAGATGATTCCTCGAGATAACACTCAACTAGTTTTGTTATGTTTTCCGTTAATTGTTTCTGGAACTTGTGCAGGAAGAATATTGTGAAAGAGATTTGGCACAGAGGAGATCCCCACAAACACTTAGGATGCGCCTTGATTAAGACATCCGAGGCCCAGAAGACTTCCAAAAAATTTTAGGAGAATTCGCTGTTTGGACACATCCGTCCCTCTAGGACGCGTCCTCCAGGTAACATTTAAAGTTCCATATTAATTGTTTTTCTTGCAGGCAGGATATCTTATCTGGAAAAAATCTCATGAGTTACCCTTGTCGAGGTGGACGTGCCTCTTACAGAGGAAGCTCCCTCCAAGGATGATTACCTTTGTCGAGGTAGACGCTCCACTTATAGAGGACGCGCCCTCCAAAAGATTTTCCTTATCAAGGTAGATGCGCCTTATATAAAGGACTCGCCCTCCAAGGATGAACACCTTTTTTGAGTAAAACACCCCTCATAAAGAGGACGCGCCCCTTAATGATGTTAATTATTTGAGGAAGACGCTGGCACTATAAAGGGCATGCTTTTTGAAAATAGATGATTGTAGAAGATCATAAAGGTTTTGACTTTGGTTTTAATAAATGACTATTGATGGAAAAGACGTGAGCGGTGGTTTGGAGTTATGATTTGGCAAAAAGCAAGAAATCAAATATGGAGTGGTATTGTGTCATCGGTGGAAGGATCACTTTTACCAACAAGGCACGTCCTCATTGCATCAAAGATTATATATTATTTGAAGATCAGAGAGCTAGTCTTTTATTCTGGTTGCGTTTTTTTTAGAGCGCACCTTCATATGATGACTTTTTCAGTTTAAGGCGCGCCCATGAGAAACCAATATTAAGATGAAAAAATTGGAGAAAACTCTCAAATCTTTGTTAATTGATTATGCTTTTCAAGGTATGTGAGGTGCACACTTTTAAATGATTTCTCTTGTTTCTTACGCCGAGTTAGCTCATGTAAGCTTAGAGAAGTTGTGCATAAGTGGTAAACCTCTCTAGACAAACCTATGTTAAAGCCATAAATAAGAGAAATGGTAGAGAGTGACAGATGTTACGTTATGGACTGTGAAGTTGTTGTATAGATTCATGACACGCACATTCATCTAGGGCACGCCCTATCATGTTCAAAGAAATAATAGAGCAGGATGAAGAAAGAGGAATGAATAAGTTTGTAAGGGCATACCCTCAAATTGGTAGACACTCATAAAAAATTTTCAACTTTGCCAGGGGGGTTGAAAATTCCAATCCCATTTTCAATAGCATATAGAATTTGGGGGGTTATGCCCAAAATTTGGTACAAACCTTGTTCGGGTCAAAATCGGGTCAATTGGTTTGAATTGCGATATTGGTGTCAAAAATTAAGGAAAAGATAAGGCATCTATTTTATCACGAAGGAAGAAGGCGCGCCCTGCAGATATGGGGAGGCGCGTCCTTATGCATATAAGAAGAGTAATGCTGACGCCTTGCATAATCAAGGCGCACCCTCTTTGGTGAAGAAGGCGCGCCCTATAGATGTATGAAGAAGGAATTTTGAATGATTTCTTAAGCTGGCCCCTAACCTATATATGTGTTAGGGCGCGCCCTCACTAAAGGAAGTGAATTTCAACATGTTATTTGGACGAGTTCTTTGCATGCATCAATGAGGGAAGAAGATTATTATTACTAACATATTTGCTGTAGGTACTCTATTGAAAAACTTCTTCCTGTAATGCAACCACAGGAAGGCGGTGTCCGTGGTCAGAGACCTCCAGGGATATGCTTAGACGAAAGGCCTCCTCTTGTAGTCAATGAGTGTCCTCATTGGGGATGTGAGGTAAAATCTGGTGTGTGCTTTGGGAGCTCTGTCTCTGTAGTCAACGGGTGTCCTCGTTGGGAGACTTCGAAGTATCCTGCACTTTGCACCCAGAAGCTTGGGATCACTTGTCCTGCAATCTGGTAAGGGCTTCATATCCGAGGGACAAGGATGCGTCCAACATCTGGGGTGAACCACGACTATACCTGCGTCCACGGATTAGAGAAACAGCTGGTAGAGGAGGGTTATCCTTGGCCAGGGAGATGCCTTATCCGTGAAGTCTCAAAGCCGTGGACGAGCCTTGGGCCTTTGTGGTTGGGCCTCATCGGCGGACATTCCTAAAGCTAGTAGAAGACGGTTTCCAGTAGGTTTCCTACTGGGCCTCGGGACAAGAGATCTAAACCCATTAGATTTCTTGTTCCCTAAGAACTACGTTGGCTTGGTTCCCTATAAATAGGGATACATAGGCAAATTGTAAGGGGTCGGAAGCGAGAGCCTTAAGGAGCCACCACCAACCCTAGCAATCTCATCCCCAATTCATCACAACCACCACATTCCGCTCACTTTTCAGGCGAAGAACCACCATCGTACATCTTGATTCCGGCTACGAACCTCAAATTTTGTTGTCGCCAAATTTCTCCGTCAACACCCACCAAATATGCATGTATGACACATGTATTCATTTTTCTAAAATTCTATAAAGAATACGAGATGCATATTTACTTTATATGATGACCGAATATGCATCTTCAACATGCATATACGTATGTTAAAAATATATTTTTTTTATCAAAATTTTAAAATTAGAATATACATGCTTCACATGCATAGTAAATGTGCATAATAAATGGGTATTTTGAGTGGATCATACCTCTAATGGATATTTTGGACATTTGAAGTCGAAAAATAGAATATTGTGAATATTTTTTTATTTATTTTAAGAATCATGTTCAATTTTTTATATAAAACAATCCGGTGTATTATCATATATACTAGCATAATAACCCGTGCGAGGCATGAATTATTTTCTAATTTTTTTATGCATAATGCAATTATAATTTTCTTAGAGCAACTCGAACACTATCCTTATATAGGTTCTTAATTCAAATTTTGAAGAAATGGAGATAAAAATTTTCTCCAACAAACTCGTTGTCCCTTAACATTAGGAGTTTCGAATGCTTTCTCACTTTTAGGAGTGAATACCCCCTCCTCAATTATTAATATTATATTATATTTTCCGTACTCGTCTATTTAACATTATGACTTTATTGAGTAAAAAGATAGATAAAGAGTGAGTTTCAGGAGAATTGTTGAAGAAATTGTTTGTTTTTGGCTTCTAAATAATTAGGAGCTCGTTTATTTATATTATTTATAGTGAAAGTGCAAGGAAGTTGTTGGTGTTGCTCTTAATTGTTTTCTTATTTTTAAATGTTATACAATGTCTAACGTATATTAAATACAAATTGATTGTTTATCAATGTGTATTATTTTCATACAAGGCATTATCAAATTAAATAACATTTTTAATATAACTTATTAAGCAAAATATATGTATTATTATTTGTGTTGTATAATTTGTATTTAATGATTGAATATAAACATGGTAGTCAGTGTAAATTTAAAATGAAATGATTAAACTTAATCTTTAGAATGTCGCTAGTATGTTTACAAAGAAAAAGCTAAAAATTAACATATATGTTGAATACAGAGGTGACCAAAAATTTTGAATATTATTTAATTAAACTATATGTACTGATCTATATTATTACTGAATTCACTACTAACTTACAATTAACTTACTCAATTTAAAAAGATAAAAAAATGCATAACTGAAGTCAGAATGACTTGTAATCATAATATCCAATAATGTAAAATTTACATTACTTTTAATATAAAAGTTGATTTTAATGAAAAATGTTAGTTTTTGAAATTCAACGTATGCATGTATGGGAAAATGTTAGTTTTTTTTATTTACACTACTTTTAATAAAGTAAGATTAAGTTATATATGTGCGTGTTAGCATGTAAATTATCATATGTTACATTTCTTAATAAATTATGATGGTTTCAATTATTTATATGCTAACTATCTTATTTATGTATATGTATAATCATTATTAACATCTAGTGAGATAATTGTTTACTTAAATAATATGCATTTATAATTATTCAAAAATTAATGTAATAAATAAATTGCTATAATTTTTTTTATCGTAGGTAGCTATAATTTATATATGCTATTCACATTATCACTGAAAAACAATCCATATATATTTTTTACGCAACCGAGTATCAATCATGGTTGTAACATAAAAATAAATTATATATTGTAAACACTGATTATTGATATTCATGATTTTTTTTAAGAATTCGAAAGAAAAGTTGTAATTATATCGTTATTTAAACCGTTTTTAAGTTTCTTTCATTATGAATCTAATATTTCTTCATATAATAATTTCATAATATTCTATATTATTCTCCTAAAATTAAATGTTTTCAATTCGATAAAGTTTTATAAATATCAGTTGAACTAGTTAATTATTTCAAATTATTGAACATTATATTTTTTTTCATTAAATACTATAACATGCATTGAATCAGATGCTACAATATAGTATATATATAACTTTTATTTGAATAATTCAAAATATTTAAATAATTCAAAATACTTGTACAAATATTATCTTGATCAATGAATATTACTTATCTAAAAGAATTTTTTTTAAAAAGCTAATTTTTTTAATTGGAAAATGAAAAAAAAAATCGATTTAATATATCATCATAGTTTTAACAAAACTCGTGTGATCTCATATCAAATTTCGAATATTCTTAAAATCAGGACAAATCCCAAAAACAATAATGCGCTACTGGTGAAGTTCGTAATTTTAATACAAATAATCAATTGACTTGATCCTATAAAGACCTCAAACACATTAATTTATATTAACATAAGATATTAAAAAAATTCACATTATTGGTAAGATAATCTCGCCGAACTTGTAATTTAAATTTACTAAACGTAGAATGTGACGATGTTTTTCGGTCGGGTCATGAAGTTAAATTTTGAGTATTTTTTGAACAATTGGCCAAAATCTGATTTCAAATTTGAAATAAACTAAAATGCATTGACTAATTATAATTCGAACTTATCTAAATATGTAATACTATTATAGATGATTTATATATAAGCGATTATAGTTTCAATATTTTTAAAAAAATTATATATGTACATTTTAATTATTTTTTATAATCTAAAATATGTTAAAAATATATGAGATATATTTTTAAACTAAGAAATGATTAATAAATAAGATATAATCCATTTATGTACTATGCCTAACTTTATATCTGAAATTTAATTTTTTAAAATTAATTGTACAAATAATCAAGTAACTTTTTTTTGTGAAATTCAAGTAAGTATCTTTAAAGTTAAATAAAATATTCATTTAATACGCTTACATATAATGTGTATGATAACAAACACATGTGACAATATGGTGTAGGAGTTTGAGATTGTATATGTGAATGAAATATCTGGAGTTAGATTCCCTTTCTCCCAGAACTTAAAGCAACTGGGGTAATATTTATGTACACTGTTATCAGGCACCTACATCCCTTGTTATCAATCAACCTGCACTACACATTCTCATGTTTGCTTGTAAGCTGCTTCTCGTTCATGAATCTCCGACAGTCTTGATATTGACCACTAAATTGGAGGAATTATTTTTATAACGAGTACACAATATTTTATACATTAAATACTAAGAAAGACAGTAAGAATTACTCAGAGTACAACTGTCACACAAATACTAAGACCGCCCCAGATACAATTTTAGGACACAACTCTTATACCTATAAATATGACTGCCAAGTTCTGTATCATGATCTAGTTAATATTTTACATTGAAAAAAATGAGACTTCTGACCATTGTAGTAGCACTTACAATAGCACTTTCAATATTTTCTCTGAGCAATATAATCCACCCAGACTATGAACTTGTAGAACAATCTAAACCTAAAGGTCTTGTTCGTCATACTAGACCAAGTGGATGTACCTATATTCCTGGTGGCACTAAAACAAAAATATGTTATGTCACACCACCTCCTCCGCCACCATCTCCTCCACCCCAACCAGCTGCAAACTTGCATTATGACTCAAACTCTCATATCCCGTGTGACCATCAAGCCCCCATCATGACCAATCAAATGGCAACAGACTCCATTCCGTGAGATTAGAGCAAGTCCAACGGTTTCCTTAAACAAACTCTTAAGTTCAAATATAAGGAATTTGACACAACATGATACTCCAACAGTGTCTTATTAAAGTGAACTATCTAAGCCATCCTACTTTGAAAGTTTCTTTTACTCTTTTAGGTCGTATTGGTTGTTTTCAAAAGTTCTCAGTTTCATCGGATCTATGGATCTTACATATATATATGACTTGACAAAAGAATTATGTAATATATAAGGCGTTGGTACTTGTTATCTTTTTCATTCTTATGAATGTTTGTTCTTTTCCTTCTATCTTTGAATCGTCCGAAAATAGGATTATTAGGTCTATATCGTAAAACTGGCATGCCAAGGAATTGTATGCCTGTTTTGAAGGAATATCTACTTGACTTGACGTGTGATAGTACATGCAGCTCCTGCAAGGACCAGGCCCGGACTCCTAACCCAATCCAGTCCCGCATACCACCAGTCCTAACTGGCCCAGTCCCGCAACCCCAATCTTGGGGAATCCCAACACGTGAGGCACTTGCCTAAGCACATGATAGAGACAGCTGTCACCCATCAATCATGGGAATAATCAGGGCGCGTGTCAGAGGTTCCTCAGAACATTCCTCAGCCAGTCCGTACTGACACGTGTAAAGCATACACCCAGCCAGGTGTCCTCCGCTCCAAGAACCAATGGCTATGATTCGAAGGTACCAACCCCAAAACCCTATCCTTGGGCTATAAATAGTCCAAGAAGGTAAGATTTTAGGGTTAATCACTCTCTCACACTCATGTACACACACAGCCACCTTGCATTCATATATATCTTCATCTTCCCCAAAAGCGAGTTCTTACTCTCACACCGGAGGCGTCGCGGGACCCAAACCCCACTTCTGGTGTTGTTTTGTAGGAGCCCCACCACAACTACACCCCCATGACGGCGAAGAATCCAGGCACGGCGTCGAAGGAGCAGCCCCGCCACCAGGAGTTATCGTTTGGCGCTAGAAGTAGGGGCTCTCCATCCTTAGGTCTCGGTGCCCCTGGATTCGTCTTCATCAGCAAGCTCTTGAAAGAGTCCATTATTTTAACTTGTAAGAATCCAAGCAACCAAACTCTTCTATAAACATGAATGTTGTTTATTTAAGCCACATTTTTGTGTGCTCATTGTTTTAGGCCACGTTTGTGTGAGCCCTATTTCGTTGATTTAAGCCACGTTTGTGTGTGCTATTGTTAGTTTTCATTGTTTTAGAAACCCCGAAGTTGCTTTAGTTTGCATATTGCCTTTGTGTTATAAAACGCTACAGTTTTGTTACCACATTGCTGAGTAGTCCCAAAAGATTGTTTAAACTAATCCCAAAAGGCTGTTTATTACTGCTTGTTATTGTTCTAGATAGTTTTTGCGATTTTCGAAAAGCAACCTTAGATTCAAATTGTTAGTCGGAAATTTTTGTTAGTTGTTGTTGGTATTTTTGAGATAATGGTAAGACCAGGAAAGTACACTTCTGGGAGACCATTTGCTAGTACTCAGGCCCAGGAGCCGAACAACTCCCAGGCCCTTGACCTCGGAGTTGACAGAGAAGCGTTCCAGGAGCAACTATTGCAACACACACCCGTTGTGAAGAGAATTATAAACACCTGGGATGCCAGAATACTTATTGAGCAGAACCAATACAAATACACTAATGTTCCGGTGGCCGAAGAGCACATGGCCAACCTTACAAGTGATGAACTAGCAGAAGCAATCCGGCTCTACAGGCAGGAGCAAACCCGGCTCTAGGAAGAAGCCTAACTTGAGGAAGAACTGGAGGAGTCCGGGGAATCCCAACAATCTAAGAGATATGTCTTTTACCGTATTGGAGCTAAGGGGAAGAAAAGCAAAAAGGATCAGGGTAATAAGAAAGAAGCAAATGCTGCTAAGCCGAAAAGGTTGGAAGAGATGCAGGAGCAAATCAGAAAAGAGGAAGAAGCAAAGCTCGAGCTAAAGATCCAAAAAAGAATGCAGTTAGAAGAAGAAAAGCTACTAGCCAAGTCCAGGACCAAAAGAGCCCGGAGAGATCCCACTCCGGAGTTGATTTCTGATGACGAAGAAGAGGAGAAGTAGAAAGACCTAAAAGATATGATCTATGAATTGCAAAGAAGATGGACAGAGACTTGGGTGTAGAAATTGGGGAAACACTAACTCCTTTTAGCCACTCCTTGGAGGCTATTCCCCGGCAGCGGGACCTGAAGCACTACAATTTCGATTCTTTTGACGGTCTGGGAGACCCAGAAGAACACTTGAACTACTTTGATCAGATCGTGCAAATATATTACTACAATGACTTGACAAAATTAAGGTTCTTTGCATCAACTCTTAAGGGAGGGGCCCAAAGATGGTTCAGAAGGATCCCCTCCCACAGCATCTATAGCTGCAAGGAGTTCCGCACATCATTTCTATGAAGATATCGAGCAAACAAGACACATGAAATGCATATGTGTCACCTGGAAACCATTCGGCAGCATGACAATGAGTCCCTCTCAGCTTATATATGCCGGTTCCAGGAAGCAATCAACAAGGTCTCCAGCTTGGATGAACGCGAAGCTTTAAGCATCTTCAGGAGAAACTTGGATCCGGAGCACAATGAGAGATACATAGTGGAACTGGTCAATAAGGAGCCGTAAAGTCTGGCAGCAGCTTACTCCATGGCTGCCAGATTCATAAAGGAAACTGATGTACTCCGGGCAATGAGGATGACCCTGAGTGGGGGATCCAGGATTAAAAACACTGATGATCGACCGAAAGGGGTTTACCATCAGGACAAGAAGTTCAAATAAAACCAGCAGAACCAAGAAAGGCCAACTACTCCAGTTTTTCAGAGACTGGGTCCTAAGACGGAGTCCAAAAGCGATCCAGGACCCGCGAAACAGCTCCGGGAGCCGAAGCAAGAACCGGACTGGACTTTTCTCAACATGACTCGGGAGGAAATCTTGAAGGAAGTAAAGACAAACCTTTCTATTATCCGCCGAAGCCAATGAAAACTCCTTTGGAAAGAAGACCTTACAATAGGCAGTGCGATTATCATGAAACCCATGGCCACAAGACAGAGAACTGCTTATCACTCAAGTACTTCATTGAGGACCAGGTGAAGAAAGGAAATATGGACAAATACCTAGTCCGGGACAATAATAACAACAGAGGGGAGGCGCAGAAGAGAGGAAAGAACATGGTTAATGTAGTCCTAGGAGGCTCCCACTCCCCACCACGGAGCCCAGACTTCGGCAAAGAAGTGCCCTCAATCTAATCACTCCCAGACCTGGTGATATCCTTCAGCAGTAAGGACTATGAAGGACTCAACCCTCATCACAATGCAACTTTAGTTGTCAACCTGGACATATTTGATAATGAAGTAAGAAGAATGCTCATAGATAATGGTTCCTCAGTAAATATTCTCTTCAAGCACACAGTGGATCAAATGCAGTTAGGAAGCATCCGCTCAAATGATTGATGGGAGGATCCACTCTATGGGTTCGGACATAACTTAGTCCCGATCCAAGGGACTTTGTATCTACCTGTCATTTTTGGAACTGCTCCTAACCAAGTAACTCATGTCATAAAGTTTTATGTCATCAACACTCCTTCATCATACAATAGAATCGTCGGCAGGTCGGCTCGAACCATGATGCAAGCAATAACTTGAATCTCCCATCTCAAAATCAAGTTCCTAACCCCGACATGAGTCGGGGAGATAAAAGGAGATTATGGAGTTGCTAAGACATGCTATAGCCAGAGGTTAGTCATGGTAGAAATACACCAGGACAACAAAAGGAAGGCCACAGTCCTTTACAAACAGCAAAGCGTCAAGAAGCATCGGCCCCGACCAAGTGCGGAAATAAAAAAAGGAGTACAACTCATTGAATCAAGTCCAGATCAAGAAGCAAACATGCCAAGTCCACAAGGACCGACAAGCAACCAAGATATGGTAGTCGACAAAGCAAATCATGTCCTAGACCAAGCTAGTCCTACCATGCAAGCAACCAAAGGGCTAGAACATGGAAACTTCTACCTGAAGTAGAACTCCGAAGCCAGAATTAATCAAATGGTATCAAACACAGAACAAGCAAAAATCGAAGCTACAGTTGAAATAGAAGAAGTCCAGGTTGATCAAAGCAGTCCTAACAAAAAGGTGAAAGTTGGGTTAGGACTCGAGGAGTCCTTCAAACAAAGACTAGTGTCCTTGCTCCGAGAGTACAAAGATGTTTTTGCCTGGAGTCCAAGAGACATTCCCGGATTATATGAGTCTATAGCAATGCCCACCTTAGATGTCAACCTCAATAGAAAACCCGTCAAGCAGAAGCGAAGGAATTTCGCCTCGGAGAGGCAAAAAGCCATAGACGAAGAAGTGGAGAAGCTACTTAAAGAAGGAATCATCAAAGAAATCAAGTACCAGGAGTGGCTAGCCAACGTTATCATGGTGAAGAAGTCCAACGGTAAATGGAGAATGTGTGTGCACTACACTAATTTGAATGATGCATGCCTGAAGGACTCATACCCTCTCCCAATATCGACCAATTGATAGATGCCACCTCCGGACACATTATGCTAAGTTTCATGGACGCCTTCTCCGGATACAACCAAATCAAGATGAACTCGAAGGACATACCTATGACAACATTCATAACTCACAGAGCAGTCTATGCTTATGTGATGTTGCTATTCGGACTGACAAGCACATGATCCACTTACCAAAGAGCCATGAACAAGATATTTAAGTCCCAAATTGGAAGAAACTTGGAGTGCTATGTTGACGATATGATTTCAAATCAACAACTATATCAGGACATGTGGAAGATCTGAAGGAGTGTTTTGACAACCTGAGAAAGAACCAACTTAAACTGAATCTAGAGAAATATACCTTCGGAGTAGGAGCAGGCAAGTTCTTAGGATTCATGATCAGCAACTGAGGAATAGAAGCTAATCTGGAGAAGATAAAAGCAATCCAGGAGATGAGAGCTCCCAAGACCCAAAAAGATGTGCGGAAGCTAGCAGGATCCCTAGCAGCACTCAGGAGATTTGTCTCAAATCTAGCAGAGAGGTGCTTACCATTCTTCGATTTACTCAAGGGTGCAAGCAACAAGAAAGAGATAAACTGGAATCCGGAGTGCTAAAAGGAATTTGAGTAAATCAAGTCCTACCTCTCTTAGCTACCAGTCCTAACTAAAGCTCAACTAGGAGAGCCTATCTACTTATACTTATCAGCGGGAGCACAAGTAGTAGGAGATGCCCTAATCAGGGAAGAAAATGGAAGACATCAACCATTTTACTATATAAGCCAAGTACTTAAAGACGTGGAAACTAGATACCCAAGACTGGAGAAGTTTGCCTTCGCCTTAGTCACAACTTCAAGAAAACTCAGGCACTACTTCCAAGGAAGAGAAATCGGAGTGGTAACAAATCAACCTCTTAGGAAGATAATTCACAAGCCAGATGTCTCGGGAAGACTAGTCAATTGGGTTGTGGAGTTGAGCCAGTTCAATTTAAGCTTCATTCCTAGGACTACCATTAAAGCTAAAGCACTTGCAGATTTCATAATCGAATGTAACTTCCAGGAAGAAGAACCGGAACCAATGAACATAGATCCGGAGACAAGCCAAGATGCAAATCCGGGAGCCTGGACCTTGAAAGTAGATGGTTCTTCAACAAGCGAGAGGTCAGGAACCGAACTTATACTGAAAAGTCCTGAGGGATTCACCATTCAAATAGCTATATCTTTCGGTTTCCCGGCAACGAACAACTAGGAGGAATATGAGGCATTGATTACAGGACTAAAGCTCTCCAGGACTCTGAGGGTCCAGGACTTAAAATTCTACAGCGACTCCCAAATAATGGTCAAGCAAAAAAACGAAGAATACATAGCAAAGGACTCTATTCTGGCAAAGTATCAAGCACCGATTCAAAGTTACCTAGCTTCAATCCCAAAGCATCAAGTCCTGCAGATATGTAGAGAAGAAAATGAAGAAGCAGATATTCTATACAAGTTAGTCCAAAACTCATCAGACTTAGACTGCTCAGTTTACTTTGAAGAACTCCGCAAACCATCTATTGATTTCAGAGAACTCTTAGAGATCGAAAGCAAACAGAACTGGATGACTCCCTTCATCAACTACTTAGAGAAATGGGAGCTCCCAGAAGACAAAGGAAAGGCCCAATGACTGAAAGCCAAAGCATCCAAGTTCTTCCTAGAAGAAGGACTACTCTACCGCAGGACTTTCTCATTTCCTATTCTCAAATGCGTTGGTCCAGAAGAAGCAAAGTACTGTTTGATGGAAGTACATGAAGTGATATGCGGAGATCACATGTCCGCAAAAGCCCTAGCTCATAAGATCATAAGGCAAGGTTACTACTGGCCAACTATTCACCAGGATGCAATGAAATTCGTGAAAAAATGCAAGGAATGCCAACTGTTCAGCAATATGTCCCGGATTAGCCCAGTCCTACCTTCCTCAGTCCTATCACCAATCCCCTTTGATGTCTGGGGTATTAACACAATGGGACCCTTTCCCCGGGCTAAAGGAGATCTCATGTACTTGTTAGTTTCAATTGATTATATGACCAAATGGGTTGAAGCCAAAGCAATGAAGACCATAAACCAGCAAGACTTCATCAAGTTTATGGAAAATATTATGATGAGGTTCGGGATTCCACGAGTCCTAGTATCAGATAACGGACCACAGTTCATCGGATCAGAATTCGAGTCCTACCTTCAGGAGCACGGGATCGAACACAAAAAATTATCTGTAGCATATCCCCAAGGAAATGGGCAAGTAGAAGTCACCAACAGAATCCTGCTCTGGGGTATTGAAAAGAGACTTAAAGAAAGCAAGAGAAAATGGCTAGAAGAACTGCCAAGCGTACTATGGTCCTACAGGACAAGCCCTAGGATAAGCACCGGAGAGACTCCATTCAAACTAGCTTATGGCACAGAAGCAATGCTTCCTATTGAGGTGGGATCTCCTTCCCACAGAGTAATAAACTTTGATGAAGAAGCCAACGAAGAAGGACTCCGAACAAATATGGAGTTAATTGATGAGGTCCGGGACCAAGCTGTACAAAAAAAGGAAAGATACAAGGAGAAGACAAGGGAGCACTTCAGTAAGAAGTCCAGAGTCAAAAACTTCCAGTAGGAGACTTAGTTTTTCGAGACACCGAAGCATCATATCCTACAAACACTGGAAAGCTAATGCCCAAATGGGAAGGGCCATATAAGGTCAAAGAAGTCCTGAGACCAGAAACCTGTAAACTCCTGAATATGGATGGACTCAGGCTAAGAAAGTTCTACCAATAGGAAAAAGCAAATAAAGCAACCAAAATCCTGTAGCCAATATGGCAAGCAACCAGTCTGTTCTTCCTTACATATTATATGACTGGAATTTCAGATTAATGAAAAGCATTTCTCTCTTTACATTTATTAAAATTATCAAAAAAGCAACCACTAGTCCGAACCAACTACGAGTTTGGACTAGAGCAACCATATTTACTTAGATTTAATTTTTTAAGTAAAGAAGCCATCACTAGTCCGGACCAAAGATTAGTCAGGACTAGAGCAACCATATTTACTTAGATTTAATTTTCTAAGTAAAGAAGCCATCACTAGTCCGGACAAAAGATTAGTCAGGACTAGAGCAACCATATTTACTTAGATTTAATTTTTTAAGTAAAGAAGCCATCACTAGTCCGGACCAAAGACTAGTCAGGACTAGAGTAACCATATTTAATTAGATTTAATTTTCTATGTAAAGAAGCCATCACTAGTCCGGACAAAAGATTATTCAGGACTAGAGCAATCATATTTACTTAGATTTAATTTTCTAAATAAAGAAGCCATCACTAGTCCGGACCAAAGATTAGTCTTGACTAGAGCAACCATATTTACTTAGAATTAGTTCCTAAGTAAAGAAGCCATCACTAGTACGGACTAAAGATTAGTCAGGACTAGAGCAACCATATTTACTTAGAATTAATTTTCTAAGCAAGAAGCCTCCACTAGTCCGGACCAACTATAAGTCAGGACTAGAGCAACCATATTTACTTAAAATTAATTTTATAAGTAAATATAAGCTACCACTAGTCTGGACCAAAGATTAGTCTAGACTAGAGCACCCATATTTACTTAAAATTAATTTTCAAAGTAAAAATAAGCAACCACTAGTCCAGACCAACTATGAGTCCGGACTAGGGCAAACATATTTACATAGAATTAATTTTCTAAGTAAAAATAAGCAACCACTAGTCCGAACCAAATCTTAGTCTGGACTATATCAAACATATTTACTTATAATTAATTTTCTAAGTAAAAATAAGCAATCACAAGTCCGGACCAGTTTAGAGTCTGGACTAGAGCAATCAAATCTACTTAGAATCAATTTTCTAAGGGAGCATCTACTAGTCCGGGATAAATATTAATCTAGACTAGAGAAACCACATAAAATTAGAAAAATTTCTAAGACAATAATAAACTACAACAGCAAAGCAGAATAACAGCAAACAAAAGCAAACAATTAAAAGTTAATCGGACTAAAATAGCCCGGAGCTAAGTACAAATATTATAAACACAAATCAATAAAAAGTCTTAAAACCGTAACAAGTTCACAATGCAGAATAAAAGTTAAGAGTCTGGAGCATTTGGAGGAAGGAAACTGGGGCATGGACCATCGAAAGGCTCTGAATCCCCGAGTTCAGCCTCGATATTCTGCATCACCTTGATGAATTCTTCCACAAAGCTTTCCCAGTTCGCCTTCGGATTCATTTTTATATGCCTCTCAGCAATTAACCAGCAGCGACCAATCTCCGGAGCACCGGCGTTAACAATAGCCCTGTCATACTCCTCAAAATTCTTGTAGGCCGCAATAACTTCAACCTCCGGCCTCACTAAAGAAAGCTGCTTCCAGAGCTCAGCTAAATCAGACTTCATATCTTCAGCTTCCTTCTCAACATTCTCAGCACTGGTTGTAACCTCGCTGAGATGTTTGTTCAGACCGGACAGAGAAGTATCCTTAATGATGATCTGGTCCCTCAGCTCCCCAATCTCAGTATCCTTATCAGCAATAGAAGTCCGGGCATCCTTCAACTCATTTTACGCAAGGGAAGCAGATCCGGCCATATAGCCACCAAGCTGGAGAAAAATAAATATATGTCTTACAAAATATTCCAAGGCAAAAGAATAGAAGCAGAACAAGAACGAAAACATAATATACCTGACCCCAGAGCCGGGCACACTCTTTCATAGTGGCATCAAAACTGGAGTAATTCATTCTCTTCCAATCGTCCTCAGTTGGGATCCCAGCCATGAAATGAGCAATTTTAACCTCTAGCTCCGGGCTACTCCTTTCTGGACGCTCGTCGGCCACACTCTTACCTTTGTCCACTCCGGACCCAACACCACAAGCAGCATTCTTAGCCCGGGGAGGTTTTGCACCAACATTCCGAAGACGCTTCCTCTTCCGGACAACATCTACTTCAGGAACCTCCCCAAGAGGCTCAAACTCTTCCAAATTTACAAATTCGTCACCAATATCAACTTCAGCATTTCGCTCCGGAGCCCTTTCACGCTCCACAGACTCCGGCATCGATACAGCGTTGCTCTAAGACCCCTCCTCCGGGGGAGGATTAGATCCAGAACTAGAAACAAAAGGCTTCTTAGAAACTTTGAAGGCAGTTCCCAGCCCTTACAATGCATCGATGTAAGCAAAAGCTAACATGTCCGGGTTGAAGTAAGGCAAACCTGCCAAAGAAGCAATAAACAAAATTATAAGCACATATAGACGACCACAAAAAACTAAAAGAAAGTAAAAACAATTAGTCCGGATGAAAATAAAAAAAAAAACTCACATCTTAAGTGATGCATAGTCCTATGGATCATGAAGGTATCTCGGGTCAGCTAAATACCCAAACATTCACAAATAGTAAAAACCAACCGGATTGCATCTCCCCGAAGAGTTTCTCGAGGGAACTTGGTTCGGACTCCCTCATGAGCAATATGCGGGAGATACTATAAATCCAGACCCCTCAGCATTATCAACTCCCCATTCCAGTGCTTCAGGGAGGACTGCTGAATTACTGGCCTATAACAAGAGCCGTAGCCACACTGCGCAGCCTGGAATCAGATCTCATACAAGGGCATTTTGCTAGACCGGACTAAACTAAAAATGTGATGCCACAACTTAAAAGTTGGCTGAACCTTGAACTGGTGGCAGCATGCAATGAACCAAGCCATCCACTTTATCCCATTTGGGGTTATCTGCATCGGAGATAACTGGTACTTATATTTACAAAGATGCTTCAAAAAGAGGTGCGAGTGCGGATTCCACCCGAAGCGCAGATGCTCCAACCACACAGGAACGAAGCCATCAGCCGGCCTATAGTAGATCCCCTCTCCGGGCTCAGGCCACCTCCACTCAATCCGGGGATCCAACTGGAAGGCAGCCCAGATTGATGGGTCTTGCGCTGCATGATCCAATGCAGCGTACTCATCTTTCAGCTCATAAGGCTCCTTGGCCACAATACTATCGGCAAATCTCCTACCAAACTCTTCACGGTCATTAGGCCCCGGACTAGCATTAGGCTGCCTCGCATACCCAGACCTAATACTCCTAAAGTACCATTTATTTTATATATCCTCGCACCTCGTGATAAAATAATTAGGGATATCAACTCACAACCCTTCCGGTGTGCAGGGCACCTTCCACGAGGAGATCCTACTAACAGTCAGCTTGGTGACCGCTCCGGAGTCCGAAGCGCTAGCCTTCTTCCCCATCTCAATGCGCTTAAAATCAGAAGATGACTCCGAATTCGACGACCCCGGATAACAAGAGATGTAAGCCTTTGCCCGAACTTTATTCCGGACCATAGACCTAAATCAAATTATAAAGGTTAGTTTATATCCCTACAATATATTTATCTGTCATCCTATTATGGTCCGGACTACCCTATCTTCAGTTTTATTAAAGTTACAAGCAATTAGTCCGGAGATCCGGACTACAAGAACCAATACTAACCCACAAATCACAAACAGAAAACCCCAAACCCACGAGTCTGGTCTCCTCAAGTCCGGAGCAACCTAAAAACCCTAGTCACAGATTAATGGCATGACAAAACCAAACACCAGATCCCACCAAAACAACGATATAAAGCCACAGATAAAACAATATCAGTCAGGACTAGCCTAAAAAACGTAATCCCAAAAACACGATTATCCAAAATCAAAACAACAAAAAACACCAAAAGCACATATACACAATAATATATACACACATATTCAACCCAGTAAACAGAGAAACAACAAAATAACCAAGAGCAATAAGAATCATGCCGAAAATCAAATACAAAAGAAAAAGCGCCGAAAAGAATAGAGAAGCTTACTAGTATAAAGAATATGGAGAGTTTGGGGACGACCGAGCAACGACTATACAACCTCGAATTCTCCCGTGGACAAATGTTAGGCACAAAGCATGCGCTAAATATTTCATGCAAGTATACGCGTTCGCAAGTAATATAGAATGATTTCTGGTTCGTTCCCACAGAGACTCTGATTAATTATATTTAATTAACAATTACTCACCAATGTATGATTATTCTTCAATGCCAAGACAATAACAATTAAGATTGGTTAACTAATATTAACTACGAGAATTAAACAATTGAATTAACAATATTAAACACACATGAGATCCTAACTTCATTACTACTTCATTCAATAGTTATTGTTATTAACCTTAGCATGTAATGGTGATGATATTAATCGAACAACACGAAACTGATAAATGCCAACTTTATGTGCGAATACCATTCTACCAAGCATCCACATATTAGATAGAAGTTGCATAGGCATCAATTATGTTGATACCCTATATGTCTACAGAATTTGACAACATAACGATTTAAGCGCAAGTTATTCATGATGATTACACAAGGCAAGTAAAACGGTTAGAGTTACCCACTAATCATGCATACAATACATGAACCTATGCTAGCATGGCAAGTTCTAAATCTCAAGATCCACTGTCGCTTCACAAGAGATTAACATACTATCTTACATGTTCGTGACGCATATAAGACGAATAAGCACAACCTATACTAGATATCATACAATCACCACATACAAAGGTATTAAACAATTAACCAAAAAATCCATAGTAAATCCGCTAGGATCCCATGATCACGATTAGCCCATAATAGAAGTCATCGTCACCAAGGGTTCATATGAAAGCATGATAATAACACAACGATATAAGGCTAATAAAAATACTTATAAATAATAAAGTACGTCACAAGAGTATTAAGGTTCAAAGCATAAAGAAAACTAGCATCCACTGTTACAACGAATTAAAAGAATCACAAGATAAACGAATGCTTCCTCTTCTTCGTTGTTGCGTGCTAAAACGGTATTTTCAATCTTCTTGCCTTCGCTCTTGATGATGAAAACGTCTTCCCATAAGGTTTATATAAGCGTCCAGGAGTCACCACGCCAACAGAAGCCCAATTGTACTTGAATTAATAAAATCCAGATTCTGAAATTCCGCACGCACGCGGTCGCCTGCTCCTGGCGCGCGGTCGCGTGCTACCTTTCTGGAAAATTCCTTATTTTGCTCCTGTTTTTGCTGATTTCTTCGCTCATCACCCCTAGACTGATTCCAAACACTTCCTTAAGCTTTATTTGATGAAAACCACCTATCTAAGCAAGTTATATCCTGAAATGTAAAAACACTAGAAAATGTGTCAAATACACAAAATACTTGAGTCCAAGACACCAATTCAAGCTGTTATGAGACGCTCTAAGTGGTATAAAATGCCAGTTATCAACAAACGCCGGAAAAGCTTTAGAGAAAAAGAAGAAAATGAAAGAGATTTAGAACAAAGGTAAAAAAAAGGAAAAGGAGGGGGAGGAGTGCCTTTTAATAGGCACGGTGAATCCCATCAGCCATGCCACGTGGCACCATCCAAGCCGCACATCAGAATAACAATCAATGATGGAAATTATTACGGCATGGTTGTTCATAACACCTACAAATGTAAAAATTCAAATACTGGGGGGGGAATATCTCAAAAACGTTTCACCTTCCAAGTCCGGACCCCCGAACTCATCCCAAACCGGACTGTGGGGCAACCAAAGCTCAAAATCTTCTAAGGAAAATTACCTTAGTCCTGATTGGCTGAACTCAACCCAATCCGGACTGGTGGGCAACCAAATCTCAAAATCTTCTAAGGACAACTATATTAGTCCTGATTTGCTAAACTCAAACCAATCCGGACTGGCGGGCAACCAAAGATCAAATTCTTCTAGGGACAACTACCTTAGTCCTGATTGGCTAAACTCAACGCAATCCGGACTCGGTGCAAGCAAAACTAAAATTCTTCTAAGGACAACTATCTTAGTCCTGATTGGCTTAACTCAATCCAATCCGGACTGGGGGGCAACCAAAGTTCAAATTCTTCTTAGGACAACTACCTTAGTCCTGATTGGTTGAACTCAACCCAATCCGGACTGGTGGGCAACCAAAGCTCAAAATCTTCTAAGGACAACTACATTAATCCTGATTGGCTGAACTCAAACCAATCCGGACTGGTGGGCGACCAAAGATCAAATTCTTGTAAGGACAACTACCTTAGTCCTAATTGGCTAAATTCAACGCAATTCGGACTGGGGGGCATGCAAATCTAAAATTCTTTTAAGGAAAACTGTCTTAGTCCTGATTGGCTTAACTCAATCCAATTCGGACTGGGGGGAAACCAAAGCGCAAATTCTTCTAAGGACAACTACCTTAGTCCTGGTTGGATGAACTCAACCCAATCCGGACCGGTGGGCAACCAAAGTTCAAATTCTCCTAAGGACAACTACCTTAGTCCTGATTGGCTAAACTCAACACAATCCGGACTGGGGGCAAGCAAAGCTCAAATTCTTCTAAGGACAACCGTCATAGTCTTGATTGACTTAACTCAATCCAATTCGGACTGGGGGCAACCAAAACTCAAATTCTTCTAAGGACAACTACCTTAGTCCTTATTGGCTGAACTCGACGCAATTCCGACTGGGGGCAACCAAAGCTCAAATTTTTCTAAGGACAACTACATCGGTCCTGATTGGCTGAACTCGACGCAATCCAGACTAGGGGCAACCAAAAGCTCATGTTCTTCAAGCAAAACCAACCTTACTCCCCCATCCAGAAAATCTACATAAGGGAGTAGGGGCACATGATAGTACATGCAGCTCCTGCAAGGACCAGGGTTTGGACTCCTACCCCAATCCAGTCCCGCATACCACTAGTCCTAACTGGCCCAGTCCCGCAAGCCCAATCTTGGGAAATCCCAGCACGTGAGACACTTGCCTAAGCACATGATAGAGATAGCTGTCACCCATCAATCATGGGAATAATCAGGGCGCGTGTCAGAGGTTCCTCAGAACATTCCTCAGCCAGTCCGCACTGACACGTGTAAAGCATCCACCACAACCAGGTATCCTCCGCTCCTAGAACCAATGGCTATGATTGGAAGGTACCAACCCCAAAACCCTATCCTTGGGCTATAAATAGCCCAAGAAGCTAAGGTTTTGGGGTTAATCACTCTCTCATGCTCGTATACACACACAACCACCTTACATTCATATATATTTTCATCTTCCCCAAAAGCGAGTTCTTAAGTGTCTACTACATATTTTACGGGTTATATATGCCGGATAGAATAAATTTCCACGATAATCAATTCTTAAAACGGTGAGTAAAACTACGTACTTGATAGATTTACGGCAGCATTTTAAAAGAAGAATGTCGATACAATTTGTTGACAAAGTAGTAAGACAATAAATAAATTAGTATCTTTAAATAAAAACCCAAACAAAACTCACAAACAAAGCAAGTTACACTCAACCTTGAAGAGCATTACACATGCCTGGATGCCTAACACACCAAAGTGGCTGAATTGGTTCAGCACCAATACCCCTGTTCACCATCCTGAACCTCCATTCATTCAACCTATCCGTGGCGAATCCATACCGCTTCATCCCATTATCATCCGTATTTCCTGACCACAAGGACTCGGCCATTGCTGAGGATCTTGGCCAAATCCGAGGATCCAAAACTGTTGGATCTGCTTGCTCTGTCCACAATGCCACTTCTCCTCCTATAACAAGCTTAGCTTCTTCCGCGGTTAATCCATAAGTTATATCGTAATTATATATAGTTTGCCATGTTTTAAATGGTCCACACCACGACCCGGACTCATTGGCTTTGATAGTACCTGGTGGTTTGTCATATAGACTGTTGTTTCCAACAAAATCACCATGTCCACAATCCAAATAATATAAATCAGCTGTCGACACAATTGCTCTGTATCCAGCTGCTACAACCCGTTTAACGTTACCCGGACTAGTCCATATCTGTAAAATGGTATTTTCTTTAGGGAGAAATGAGGCATCCACATGAATTTCCGCGTCCAGTAAAACATCTTCCCAGTAGACTACTGTACGATTCTCGGATGCAATGTAAGGGTAAGTTTTGTTGATGAAAATCTCGAGTATTTGACTAAGTGTACCATTGTTAGCTAAAAACTCTTGAATTGTCGCATCCTGTTTCCAACAATTTGGGACCACTTCATCAGCCCCTCCATGATAAAATGGTTCTGGAAACATTGATATAACATCCTGAATAAGACTTTCGACAACTTCATATGTTTTGGGAATTAAGGGGTTGAGATGACCGGTTCCTGGCTCTGCTGCCAAGCGATCAGGCCAGTCGGCTCCTGCAGGTAACCAGAACATGTTTGCACATGTTACGATCTCTGGGTATACGTCGGCCAGTGTTGCTGTATGTGCTGTAAACATAAAAAATGTAAATTGTGTTATTGATCCACAACCTATAACAAGTAACCTCTGATACTTATCATCTTTAGCCTATATGAGTTGTCATCAAAGGCCATAATATGTTTTAAAAAAAAAATCTTACTAAAGTTCGAAGTAATGATCAATTAATAGTTAAACAAAAGAAAAAATCTATTGTGAGTTGCAAGATTAACCTGGCATGTCGACTTCTGGCACGACCCTAACTCCATATTCCATTCCAAACTGCACCACCATCTTAATATCCTCTGGTGTGTACACCATTTCAGGTCCATAAGCTCCCTTCTCCGAAAGACTTGGCAACGAAGGCAATACCAATGGAAAAGAGTGTGAATCAGTAATATGCCAATGAAACACATTTAACTTATTCATACTCATAGCACCAATTGTTCTCAACAAATCATCAACTCCAAAATAGTTTCTTGATGTATCCAACATTAGTCCCCTATGTTGATACAATGGTTCATCCCAGATGTAAACATCCGATGCTACTCTGGACGGATATCCCCACACGAGTTGTGAGAAGCTCTCCAATCCTCTCATAGCACCCCATGCAGTCTCCGCAGACAAGTAGGCCACAGGGCCAGATGCAGGAATGCTCAGAACGTAAGACTCATTGACACCATGATGTAACGGTGCAACGAGGTCATTTACGGATATGCTTAAGGTTAGCAGAGGTAATGCTGAGGTTAAATTGATGGCAGGAGTGACAAGAGGACGATGATGCTCTGTCAGGACTTGGTTAAGATAACGTTTAACTGCCGGAGTTAGGTACTGATGATACGGAGAAGTGATGGCAAAGATTGGAGAAAGAGGTATTGCTTGAGGACTAGGCCAAGAAAATTTTCTTGGCTTAGGCCACACGTTAACGGGATAGTCATGATCAGTACATGAAGCCAAGTGCATAAACTGACATAATATCTGAAAAATGAGAAGGGAACAAGAGAGATAGTTGATGTAACTAGCCATCTTGTTGTAGGGGTAATTCTGAGTTCTTGCTGATCAAGAAGTGAGATATTTATATGAATGGAGATGCAAGAATGATATTGATCTGGTCTATGTGCCTTACTGCCTTTGCATTTTTTAAAGATCTTTGTTTGCAGGTTTGTTTTCATTTCATTGGAGTTTTATGAATGTTTCATATGCCATGTGTTGGCTGCATATATAAAATCAATACAATAATTAGAAAACACCAGACAGGACTCAGTTGTTAATACTTTCTCCATTTATCTTTGAATTAATAGGATAATTTTAAATTTTGGTAAAAGAATGGTAACGTGCATGCTCTTAAACGAATATAATCTACAGACTTTCCAATTGTCAATTTATAAGAACATAATTGTGACCAATACAGTTAAAATGTATACATCTGTCAATTCGAATATAAATTCTTTTGAAATGACACGAACTGGTTGATAAATTGACAAGTGTGGATATCAATATGATTTGCTAATGGACCTTTTCAAGAACTGGACTGACATTGCGGGATTTATGTGAAGATTGTGGACACGTTTTTTCTCTTACATGCAAGATTGCAGAAATACTTGTTCCAATAGTTTAGTAGTTTCTAAGAATACAATGCCCAAAATACACCAATAAATGATTTTTATCTAAACTAGTTTTATAACTAGTGCGACACATTCATTTTTTTTTGGTTTTTTTTTTATATATTTTATATTTTTATTTTATATTTATTTAAAGAGCTTTTAACACTTTACACCTCTTACGTTTGAGTCTTTTTTCGTTTTGGTCTTATACTTTAATTATTTACACTTTGCACCCAATAAATTTAAAAGTCGTTGCAGTTTGCACCGGTTTAACGGAAATTTGTTAAAAGGGTTGGAAAACCGTTAAAATCAAGTTTTTTTACTTTGCACCCCTAGAGTGGTGCAAACTACAAAGACCAAAAATTCGAAAAAAAAATATTTATACAAAATAGCTTTAATTTTAAAAAAAATAAGAGGTAAGAAACTTCGGATAAAATAAATTAATAATAAAAAATATTTTCATTGTCCACCTCTGATTATCTCATGTTAAACAGATAATTGAAAATATTTTTCCTAAACATATTTTCGTGGATTATAATAATAGTCGCAACTCTCTTTCTATTGTTGAATTATCATCCTCACGTATTAAGATAACGGAAATTTCTACAGCCGAGCATTCATTCAGTTGGTTCAAAACTGGGTCGAACCAAATAGACCGAAAAACCAAAATTTCATATTTTCTTGGACCGAACCGGACCGAAATTGTATTATATACCGGATCGAAGAAATTATACTATGGATCAGACCAAACCGAAATAATTCGGTTCGGTTCGGTCCGGTTTTGGACCAAACGGACCGATTTTTTTATAAAACTAAAATTGTATTAAAATTTTAAACCAAAATTATGAAATCTAAAATATAATTAAAGTAAGGTGATATGTATAGTTCTAAGAGTGCATAAATTAAAATTTATGATTGTATATTTTAAAATTTATGATTGTAATTTTAAAAATATATGTAAAATTATAGTATTTATGATTTGATTAATTCGGTCTGCTCGGTCCGAATCGAAATATTTTTTACAAGAACTGGACCGCACCGAATTTTTTATCGGTCTATTCGGTCCAGACCGAATTTCTGAAAAATCAGGAACGAACCGAATCGAATTAGCACGGTTCAGTTCGGTTTTTCGATTTTTAACTCTACCTTCATAAGATGCGTACGTATCTCTAGTGTTTGGAGAGTCAATTCAAAAATAGAATTATGAGAACGAAGGGTCATGTCATTTATATAGACTTTGAGAGTCTAGGTTTTGTGTTATAATTTGGAGATTTTGTACGCAATTGTCGATCTTTAATTAGGCTTTAAAACCCTATAATGTAACAATCTTATATCTTATAAGTTTTGGTTACCCGAAGGCTACTCTTTAATTGATGTAGCTTAAATAGTTGTATATTTCGCAGGATAAAAACTTACAATTTCATAATTAATATTGGGCTCAAGGCCCTTGATTGGGCATAAGGTGTGGATGTGAACTACCCGGGTTGGATGCTAGACTAGTATTGTTCGACTTATTTTGAACTCGAAAATGATACTTGACCCGATTTTCAGAAAAGATTCGGCATTTGATTGGGTTGTTACTTATGTTATTAAAGTCGACTCTTAAAAGCTTGATTCTCCATGTTTTCATAGGCAGAGATTCAGAGGTGGGGACACAAAGTTAGCTGTTATTAAAACGATACGATTCAGACCTACGGGCTCTCTGTTCAGCCTGAAAAAGACGTTATAAGTTTATGTGGGGAGTTTGTAACAGCTCAGTCACACATCGAATAGATTTTAGATGTCTATTCAGATTTAGGAGTTTATTTGGGTCTGTGAACTACGCAAGTTGGCTGCATTGGGGCCAGACGAATTTTATTTACTGGACCGTGTTTTGAATATTACATTAAATGTGTTTATAGGTATTTTTTGCACATGTTAACTTCAACTTTGCTCAACATGTTTACTGTTAATATATATATATATATATAATTATTTAAAATTTAAATATATACCCTAATTATTACTTATTTACTATTTTAACCAATAAAATTATTAAACTGTCAAAAATATAAATTATAAAATAGCAAATATTGAAAGTGAACCGTGCATCGTACATGATTTTTGGTCATTCTATTTAAAAAATAATAAGCAATAACATTATATTTAATAGTATAATTAATTAATTATCATTTTACCTGAAATATTTTACCTTTTATTTTTTTAATTGAAACTATTTTATATAAATAAATTATATTTTTCCAGAATTTTTACACTTTGCACCCCTCGAAGGGTGCACACTGCAACAAATTTTAAAATTATTGGGTGCAAAGTGTAAATAATTAAAGTATGAGACCAAACGAACAAACACTCAAACGTAAGGGGTGCAAAGTGTTAAAAGCTCTTATTTAAATTATTAATCTATTAGTATATTTATAAATAATAATATAAATGTTGGTTGTTGGCGTAATTCGAATCAAGGAAATTGGATACTATATAAATAACAACAGAAATATTTGTTATTGGGGGATTCGAAACCACCAACTTGAGCAGTGTATTTTAGTGTTTGGATCTGATATTATTAAAAAGATCAGACAATCAAGATTATCAAACCAACTAAAAAAATGCATATCAAATTATACCTTATTTCGATTATTATAATCTAGCATACGTGATAACAAAAAATGATCTAGAAGATTTATTAATTCTAATAGATTTGTACAAAAACAAACAAGAAACAAGAAAAAGCAAGTGACAAGAGAGAGGAGCATGACTAATAGATATTTTAGCTTAAAATCATACCTCTAATTGTGTAATATATTTAACTTTTGATTACCACTTTTCTATATCATTTGATTATACACAAAAAAAAATTCTTAAAAATTCTCATTTTTATTTTTTTTATGTATTATGCAATATTTTGGTGTTTTCTATACATCTCTACTCCATTCTTTTTTACAAACCTATATTTAAAATTTTTATGAATTTAATGTACTAACATGAATAGTAATATTTAAAACTGTGTATTCTCAAGTCTACCTTATTTTCACATTTTATGAAAGACAATTAAAATATTGAGGATAACAATTAAATGTTATGAATTTACATAAAACACAAAATATAAAAATTAAAACATTTCAAATATTTTCAAAACACTCGAAAATAGAAAAAACATAAAATTTATATAAAGAATAAAATAAATATTCTCTGACTAAACAAATAAAATCATATAAATTAAAGCTATAAAACACTAAAGGACGTTACAAATTAAAATTTAAAATCATGAATTAGTAACGTAAAACCCGTGTGTTGATTATACATGTCGATAATTACATCAAATGTTGAATATTATAAATTAAATGTCGGCGATCGTTGACATATTCGATGACCGTGAACATAGTGAATGATTGTTATTTAGTTTACTCTGAATATTGTGATTAGTAATGAATCCCATGAGGAGGGGATAAATGTTATTTAGATTAATGTACCATGTTGTATGTTATTTGCAGATGATATAGTCATAATTAATGAGATAAGGGTTATAATCACTACGACATTAGAGCATTGGAGAAGTACATTGGAGTTGAATGAATTGTGTGTTAGTCTTTTTAAGACTGAATATATTTGGTGTAAATTTAATAATGAATCCAATGAAGAGGGGATGAATATTCGAATTAGTGACCAGTAACTACTTCCCCAATCTAATTTTAGGTATTTGGGTTCAGTTATGCACAAAGAAGGTGGGATATATGTGGATGTCAATCATCGTATCAGATCACGATGGCTAAAGTAAAGGGCAGCTACAAGATTATAGTGCGATAGGAAATTTCTTTAAAATTAAAAGGAAAATTTTATAGGGTATTGATTAGACCAGTTTTGTTATACGGGTCGGAGTACTGGGCATTGAAAAAGGACCAAGCGTATAGATTAGAGGTAGCAAAAATGCAAATGTTGAAGTGGATTTTTGGACGTACCATGTTAGATAGATTGTTAACTGGTTTTTCCGGAATAAATTACGAGTTAGCGTCTATTTTTGAAATAGTGATAGAAGGTCGATTGCGTTGGTTTGGCCATGTTAGGAGAAAACGGGTATCCGCTCCAATGTGTAGGGTGGAGAATTTAGTGATATCAAGACCAAGAAGGAAAGGGAGGTCAATGAAGGATTTAGGTTGACCTGCTCGCACTGGATTTGAGGGTCTTAAACCTTAAAGATGACATGACCTCAAATAGGAGATCTTGGCGTCGTAGGATTAGAGTGGTGGTTTAGTTTTCGAGATCGTTGACTTTTGTAGTTTGAGATTGTGAATAGAATGTAATATCCATTTGTGTTTATAGTTTTTTTATTTTTATACTTCTAATTTAATAGTTTTCTTTATTTATTTCTTTTAATACTTATGGTAAATAATTTAGGTAGTTTATTTCAAACCTCAATGTTAGTCTTTTATTTGCTCATCTATGTGCTAAATTTTCACTTCTTTATATTCATACAACAATTTTTATTGTATAATAGTTAGGTTGTGTTTGTTTGAGTTTTTTGGACAGGTATGTGGTGAATTCAAAATATCTAGTTTTAAGCGAGTCATTCAAGAAAAAGATTGAGTTCGAAGTATCAAAAGGAGTGCAATATGAGGAATGGAAGTGACTTACGACATTCACTATTGGTATAGTGTATTGTATTTCATTTATAAAATTGTACATTCAATTACACACGAAAGTCGGGGGTCTTTGTCGAAATAATCTCTTCATTCTTTTGAGTGAGGGTAAGGTTGCGTACATCATACCCTATCCAAACACTGCTTTATGCAGTATTTACTTAGGGTTTCAAGGTATAAAATGCAACGGAAACTGTAATTAAAAATATGAAAAACCAAAATTTTATAAACTAGATTTTTGGTTTGTTGTGTGCTTTTCATCAGAGTTGTGTTGAGAAATTAAGTTGGGTTGTAATGATAGTTATGTTTTAGATTCTTGTTTCTACCAGAACCTGATATCGATCCATAATAGTTAGATGCGGTCAAATGCATGTTTATATATATATATATCATGTTGGTTTGTGATTATGATTGTTTAGTGACTCCCAAATCTAGACCCGATATTTGGAGGGCGTCGCCGTGAATAAGTTTTTATATGCTAAAATAGTATTGTTAATGGATGATTGATAAATTTTGATGGAAAATTGTCTATCATTTAGTAAATCTTTGGTTTGTTAAGTTATATCATATTATTAGTGTATATGATATTGAATTATAAGTTAGAGACATATTGATATGTAGATCTACAACATATTTATCTCGAACAAGTAATCAGTATTTCTTTTAAAGAAAGATAGTGCACTAGAGAGCAAGACATATATCGACGTACTAATGAGAAGGAATGACAATTTATTTCTTTTCTTTGTAGTCTTAAAAAAGATGTATGCTAAGGTCTTTAGACATTTTTATAGCTTACAGAGTCAATGTGACATTATCGATTAAATGCACGGCATAAACAAGTACGACGTTACTTTTGACCGGAAGCATATGCTTAACCTCATTACAGTACAAAGTTATTTTGATTTGAAAGTTTAGCCAATCCTGAACACTACTCTTTAAATACGATTAAATAGTATCATTTAATTATAAATAGGAGTCGGACGAGTTGATACGAGTCAGGGTTAACTAGCAATAATAAAGTTTGTTCTTTTCACATACCTAGGAAGTTTTCTCCCTTATTCTAATTTCAGAATAGTAAAATACTTTACTTATTATTGCATCAAATCCTGATTATGCTAGTATGCATATCCCTTGATCTTTCATTATGATAGTTTATTGATATCTTGAGCATATGACCTTTGTTCGGGGTTAACTATAATTCAGTTATCTTTCTTTTGATAGCATTTCTTACAAGATTCCCTAATATTCTAGATAAATTGAACGCACCCTCTCATATGCTATTTTCCATACGCATTTCTCGTAACTAGGAAAAAGATTATGATGTTGGGATAACATCTAATCATACTGATTATTCCGGATGCTTACCTTATGGATCAGATGGTTACAAGAAAGGGCCAGGGATGGACTAGACCCTATATTTTATTAAGCTAGAATGGGCCTGGGTACCCTATATGATAACAGGTCTATGCAGATGGGTATAGATCCGTACTGTATCCCGACTGAGCAGCGGGTTATAGTACATATGTCCAATCTAATTTATTATTGGTCGTCATTATCGTTATTTATTTTTAATTATTAAAGTAAACAACTATCAGTTGAGATTGCTTTATTGATTCTTTATCAGATTCACCTTGTTTACGTTTGTTGATACTTGTATATGTACATACTGTGGACTTGTTGAGCAACTATAGCTCATGCTTATTGTTTCTCCCTTTATCTTTCAGTTAAGTTCGAAGAAGAAGCCTATCCCCACCTGAAAGGCAAGGAAGCGTGTGAGAAAGTGGGACCTTCTAACACCCACGTTGTTGGTACATATTCAGGAGGAGAGCTTTGAGTTACCCACTTAGGTGTAAATTATGTAATGTGTGTATTAAAATTGAACTAGTTGTAAAATTTAACTAGATTTTTGGTTTGTAGTGTGTTTTTCATCAGTGTTGTGTTGAGAATTTAAGTTCGGTTGTAATGATAGTTATGTTTTGGATTCTTATTTCATATCATAACCTGAGATTGATCCAAATAGTTAGATGGGGTCAGATGCATGTTATATATATATATTATCCAGGTTGGTTTGTGATTTTGATTGGCTAGTGACTCCCAAATCTAGACCCCGGATTTGGAGGGCGTCACTGTGAATAAGTTTTTATATGCTACAATAGTCTTATTAGTGGGTGATTGATAAATTTTGATGGAAAATTGTGTATCATAGAGTAAATCTTTCATTTATTAAGTTATATCATATTATTATTGTATATAATATTAAATTTTAAGCCAGAGACCTATTGATATGTAGATCTATAACATACTTGTCTCGAACAAGTTATCAATATTTCTTTTAAAGAAAGATAGAGCATTAGGGTGCAAGACATATATCGATGTACTAATACGAAGGAATGGTAATTTCATTCTTTTCTTTGTAGACTTAAAAAAGATGTAGGGTAAGGTCTTAAGACATTTTTATAGCTTACAGAGTTAATATGACGTTATCGATTAAATGCACGGCATAGACAATTACGACGTTACTTTTGACCGGAAGCATATGCTTAACCTCATTACAGTACAAAGTTATTTTAATTTGGAAGTATAAGCAATCCTGAACACTACTCTTTGTATTAATCACGGTTACATGCCAAAAAACTACGGGACATAATTTACTTTCACATACTCATGTTCTTTAAATTAAAAAGCAAAATTTTAATGAGTTCTTATGATTTAGAGTAATTAAAATTCTTGAAATCTCTCATTTATATGTCTATATCTTAGAGTAATCAAAAACATTTCTTGTTTCATATATTATGATCAAGAATTCATTCATAGTCCACGATTATTGAAATTTTAATCTACATAACACTAATATTATAATATTTATGTTTCCGACTTATATTAAATTTGAGAGATTTCCTGTATTAAGTACATTATAACATGGACAATATTGAGGAGATATCAATAAACTTGAAAGAAAGCTTAATGGTCGGAGAGGTTTGAACGTATAATAGTCAAAGGGTTCAATAAGATATAGTGATTAAATACAACAAAAATAAGTTTTAAGCTAACTAATCTTGATGACTGTTCTTGACGATTATCTCCTTGTGTTGTGCAAGACATGCCTGTACAATAACAAGACTAAGTCAAATTGACAACCCTAAGTAAGTTGTATTGTAATATTAGTTTGCATTTTGTATTGTAATATTTAAAGTCTGTAAAAATGTCAAAGTGCAGACTGGAGTCTTTTTCTTTAAACAATATCAAGCCTAAGAATTCTATCTAGAAGAAGATCAAGAAGATCATGCCTCAGAAGAATAATGAATAATCTTGGAGTTGAATAAATCTGTTTTGAGAAAAATGTTCTAAGTCAAGATCTCTACAAGTCACAGATTTAGTGTTATAGAGAACTCGGGAAAGCTACTAGAGAACTCAGAGATATCGACAAGCTAAATTGAAGACATAAAGATTGGAGATATCGACAAGTCATTTCTTCACTAGAGAACTCATAGTTATCGACATGTCAAATATCACTAGAGAACTCTGAATTATCGACAAGTCAAAATTCACTAGAGAACTCAGAGATATCGATAAGTCAAAATTCACTAGAAAACTCTGAGTTATCGACAAGTTAAATATTACTAGAGAACTCTGAGTTATCGACAAGTCAACAAGTCACTAGAGAACTCAGAAATGTCAATAAGCCAAAGTAAAGACATGAAGTGGAGAGATCTCGACAAGCTAAATTCTCTTATAGAGAACTCAGAGACCTCTACAAGTCAAATCAACTATTGAGTATTAGAGATCTCGATAAGCCAATATACTTATCGAGATGTCAAGTTCTCTATATGCCTAACTGGAGATCTCGAGGTAAAATCTCAAAGTATAAATTGCAGACCAGTTTAATATCCAAGATTAACAATCAATAAACAATCCAACCAGTTGGATTGGCAAGTCTACAAAAAGCAGCTTGAAGATTGTGCAAGATCAAGGGTGAAGATTAACTAACAAAGGAAGATCAAAGTTAACACAGTATGCAAAGATATGCTAAGCTAAAAATGGAAGATATATATTTCCTAAAATGGAATGATTAGTGATAGTTTACTAAAGTGAATAGCATCTCTTATTACACACTGTGTAAACCAGTAGTTAACTATCATATAAAGTTAACACTGGTCCTTTGTTAGATGTAACAATTTAGACAAGAAAAATCTTGTATTCTCTCAAGGCAGAAGCTAAGCTCTCTATCAACAAAGAGCCTAGAAATTTTGTAGCAAAACATTCTTAATTTTAATATAAAATTAAGTGAGTTTTGAAAGATTTGTGTTCACCGTTATTGCTTGTTTAATTTCAGTTTTAACACATCTTACTGCAAGATTTAACTTACTTTGTTCACAACCATTAACAATTCAAGAAAAGCATAAAAACACAAAAACACATTCACCCCCACCCTATGTGTAATTCATTACCTAACAAGTGGTATCAGAGCAAAATCTAAAAGTAAACAGATTTAAGAACTTGGAAGAATGAATACACAGAAAATGAATAGCATCAAAATCCCTACTTTTGATAAAACTAACTACATTCTATGGAAGAAGAAAATGTTGTTGTTTATCAGGATGACCAATCCACTCTTTATTCAGATTTTCAAAAATGGGCCCTTCACTCCTATGGTTAGAGTTGAGGAATCTATATAATGACTCGTGTATTTTTGTATTATTTAAATGTGTAATTATGGAAATTATTAAATAAATAAAATATGTGTATTGGTTTTAACCATTATGTGTTGTTTGATTATTATCTATGTGTGATTTATGGTGTACCGTATTGTCCACATAATTAATTATGGAGTTGTATTGAATGGTTTCACTTTTAAAAGTGAATTTAATGAAAATTTATTTGCATAAATGTTTGGAATGTCTTTAAATTTATTTTATGGTTTTATAATTATAATAAATATTTTTGGGATTTTACAAAATTTAGAAATCAATATTTCATTAATTATTTAACCTTATATGATTTTCTGATTGCATTTATTTGTCAAATCTGTATTTAATTCCAGAATTCTTTAAAAATTATGAAACCCATATTTATTTAAGTTTGGAATATTCCGAGAATTTTAAAATTATTTCGGAAATTTTTGGGATTAATCTCACTCGCGCGTTGATTCGTTTAATTGATAAAAGCGAGTATAAATTGCCAATTATAAATTATTTTAAAATTACAAAATTTATGTTTTTATAAATTTCGGGATATTGGTAATCTTTTAAAACTATTTTCATAATTTTCCGAGTTTATTTTACTCGCAACTCGATTCGTAACTTGGGAATTTCGAAATGAATTTATGCTAGCAGCCAGTAGTAAGGACACGTGTTTGGGTTTTATGCATTCCGAGACACGTGTCATTGTTTCACTTGTAAAATGAAATAGAATAAAAAAACAGAACAACCACCACCACAGCACCGCCTTCATGTTCTCGATGGTATCAATTGTGGTGGGGGTTCAATCTCTCCAGTCTCATTCTTCCTCTCGATTCCCCCTTTTCCCTTCTCTGACTTCCTGTTGTCCCCTGTGCTTCGATTGCTTTCGGGTAATTACCCCGCTGCCGCTTTGTTTCCCGATTCATTTTCCGATTGATTATCGGATGTGTTCTTGCTTATTTGCTATATATACATAAGCGTATATGTGTTGAATATGTATGATATATGTGTGCAGTTACTTGGTGCTACTGTGCTACTGTTCTTTTTTTATTATTATTATTCCTGGTCGCCGCCATGTTTTCTCCAGCGAGGTGGCCGGCGTGCGTGTGATCCACATGCGTGCTTTCCCGTGGTGTAGCTATTACTGTATTACTTTTCTGGTTTTGGCTGTGCGTGTATTGTGTTGGATTTTAAAAATTCTCTGCAGAAATTTTATAGAATATTTTGGTGATATTAATTGAAATGTGTGCGAGAAATTAATAAATAATTGGTAGAATTCGTGTCGGAGACCCGAATTAATCGGGTACCCGCGGATTTTACCGCCGTCCGCGATGAATTTCGACGAGCGGACGGTGGACGATGATGATGTTTATCTGAGTCCTAATATTTTAAAATAAATAAATATAAAAACGTGAATAATAATAATTTAGTTTGGATCGATGGTTGGGATTTAGGAAATGGATTTCGGTTGTGATATTAGTGGAATTAATTGTTGAATTGAGATGGCGAATGATGATCTGTTGTTGTGGATTGTGATTGTGGACGTCGATTGTATTCGACGGGTAGTCCGATAAACAAAGGAGACGCTGCCCGATTTTCGGGAGCGTATCCTGTGAAATATCGGAACTACCACTCAAATGTAAATAGTTATATAGTCATAAATAAATATTTTATAAAATATAATGGAAAACTTGTTTCCTAAAACGATGAGTATATGTGTTTTCCGAAAACAAATATTGAATCGAGATTTGAGTATATGAATCATGTATGTTACGTGTACTATAGTAATGTATATAAGTACGAGTCGGGATTGTTATCTTTTGGGTAGAATTGGTATTGAGGATATGTCAAACATACCTGGTCGTCTAACATAGGGTATTTCGACTTTGTAGGTTCTAGTTGAAGGACTCCAGAAGTGATATTGAACTAAAGATAACCTAGTGATCATTTGTCAAGCGTAGCGAGGTTCCAAGCGAAGGACCCGAACATTAAAGTCGGATCTAGAATAGTCTGATAGTAAGGCGATAAAGCCGAGCGTCCAAGTCAGCCCAAGGTCAATCAGAGATAGTCGTAAACTCTGCAAGGCAAGTACTCTGACCATTCTTTTATAGTTCAGTACGTATGAATACCTAAATGTTTTATTCTCGTAATGGAACAGAAATGTTTTAAGTTACGTATCCCCTGTAATTATAAATCACTGTTTTCAATCTGTTTTAGGGAAAAGTAACTTCTGAAAGCACCTATCTCTAAACGTGATTAAAATGAAAAGAAGTTTTCAATAGTGTGTTATGACAGAATGGTTTTAAAAAGGGATAGGTGACAGTGATTTTGAAAACTGGATAAAGAGACTATTTTAATCCACCTATGTCGTGGAATGTTTTAATCCACCTATGTCGTGGAATGTTTTGATCCACCTATGTCGTGGAACTTTGGAAAGTGGAAAAAGGGAATTCAGTTGATCTATTGGAATTGAGAAGGCGTAAGTTGTAATAACCCCAATTTTTTGGAAATTTTTGAAACCCTTATGAATAGTGATTTTGCAGATTATGCTGAATAAGAAAAACTTATCATGCCACACTATGTAGGGGTTCTGTTATTGATATTCTGAGATTTTATTAGTACTCTATATGGTATATAAGTGTATGTAAAGATCGTCAGAATCCAATTCCGAACACTTTGTTTTTTCCCGGAAATCCACTAGATACGGAAAGAATTGAGTATAAGGTAACATGATAAAAAGGATTTAAATAAAAGGATTATAAGAGAGGATCATAAAAGGATTAGAATGTATTGAGAAAGGTTAAGGAAACCCAAGTAATAAGATCCCGGGTATGATCCCTCAAACGATAAACGAAAACGAAAGTTAAGCGAACCGTATAACAGATCAGCGGTCATTAGGCAAACAATTAGGAAGTTAATCAAGGAGGTTAGGGATGATGAGGTCATCCAACCAATAAGGAGAGGACAAGTAAGGGACGATGACACAATAAGGTGATGTAAGCATGACATAGAGAGGGAGGAGGTGTGGTTGGTTTATAACCACATAAAGACAAGGTTAATAAGGTAATTAACCAAAAAATCCAAACAAAACTACATCCACCAAGCCAAAACAAATCATTTCATCAAAACAAAAATTTTATTTCTCTTCACCAAGAAGCTTGCTCTCGGCTTTTCCCCATTTTCAAGAAGAAGAATTTCAAAATTCAAGTTCCAAGCTTCCTTAATTGGTAAGATAATTATCTAGTACTCCTTATGCATAGATATAGCTATTCCATGAGTTTAAGCTTCAAATTACTTCACAATCTCTTCCAATAATTCAAGGAAGAAGATGGTGAATAGTAACTTTCAAAAAAATAACTTTAGTTTTCTTGAATTTTATGAAAGTTTAAGGTTATACAAGCAAGGATCAAGGTTCTTTAGGCATTCAAAGCTCTTGTGTTGTGTTAAGAAGCTTCAAGAAGGTATAAACTCCAAACCCTAGCTTTAAGTTTTAAGTATTTAGGAATGGTTATGATTGATATAGTATATGTGAAGCATGAAGCTAGTTTGTTTAGAGTTTGAATTGGAATGGTAGTGAATTGAATGTTGAAATCTTATGGTTTGGTTAAAGGACTTAAGTATAGTTTAAATTCAAGTTTAAGAATAAGTATAAATTGTTAATGTTGAGTTGATTGGGGCTGTTATGTTTTAGTGAGGATGGATGTTGGTTGTATGAATGAATTGGGATTGATTGGTGGTTGAATTGGAATGGTATAAAATTGGGAAATCGCGTAAACATAGCCGTCGTAATGTCCGATTTACTTTAGACTGCTTTTGTTCATAAAATTAGGACCCGAGAACTCCCTGCTAGGTTTTGACCATTGCCATGTTTAGATAGTTCATGTTACAAGCTTCATTTTGATATGTGGTTCGTTTGATTCCGATGCATGGTTTAGGAGAAACGGTCGTTTTAAGTAACGACGTTTCGTGAACGAATTGTTACCCCTCGCCTTACTTTGAAACCTATGTTAAAGATCTAAAAGGGTTAATTAGTGTATGAAACAATTATGTTAAGTGTGTTAGGCAGTTGTTAAGACACTCGCGAAAGAATCTCCTTAAAACTCGTAATGGTCAATTTATTAAAAATGGTGGAGCCGAGGGTACTCGAGCGACTTAAGAGAATCATTAAGCGCAAAGCGAGCGTTAGAGTCTAAATTGGTTAAAGTATAGATTTACAAGTGACTTTGGTTTAATTCCAACTTATATGTTGTTTATAGGTTACCAGACTCGTCCCAAGCCATTAATAACCCCCAGTCGCTCAGGCAAGTTTTCTACCCACTATACTGTTGTTGTGATGTATATATGTATATGCATTATCTTGTGATAAATGCATGTTGGATAATTAGCAAATTCTTGCGATATATTGTAGCATGTGATATGGTATATATGCATGTCTGTTTCATATTCTTGATTTATATATCTGTTGGTTCAAATGCTTATAGTTGCATAATACCTATGCTAGAGATAAGCGGTATTTGAGTTTACCCTTAGTACAGGGGATCAAAAGGTGAACTTTTTCTAAAACCGGGAGGCGAGGCTCCCGAGTATAATATATATATATATATATATATATATATATATATATATATATATATATATGAATAGTTTTCAAAACTACTAATCGAATAAGGTTTATTCGATAACTTTATATTATTTAATGAATATTATTTGAATATTCATTCGAGGACTTATGACTCTGTTTATTATATTTAATGATTATTAATTGGATATTGATTTGAGGATGTATGACTCACTTTATTTATTTAATGAATATTATTTATAATATTCATTCGAGGTATTATGACTCCGCTTATTATTTAATAATATTCTTTATTTTATTAAAGAATAATGTTCGATAATCAAACTTCTTTTCGATTATTCAAATAAAGATAGTACTTTCATATAAGTATATCTTTGGTTATTTAATATCCATTTCAAGTATGAGTTTTAAAACTTGTACTTCGAATATTTTTATAAGGATTATCTTCATGAGAATATTATTTAAATAATAATATTCAGATATCTCTAATATATCGGGACTGATTTATTTTAATAAATCAGCAGTACTCCAAACATTCTTAAAAATGTTTTCGAGTCTTCAAAATGATTTCTAAAAGTTAGGGCGGATCCCAAAACTCATTCTTTTATATTTAAGATCCTCCTTTCAAAGGGGATTTAAATACTCGCTCAAAACCTGAGGGATCCGGCTCTGTGGTGTATATTATATTCACAACGAGGTTGTTATTTTGACAAATGAATTGATTACTTACCCAACGTTCGGGAAGTAAGCCCATCTAATTGAGTCGGCATAAGCGACAGGTCGGGTTACGGTCTATCTAAGTGTAAGTGGCTGGGTGGCAGTCCATCAACGCGTAAGAGGCCGGGTGGCAGTCCAGTACAAGGTCCTTATGTGGCCAGGGTGATGACCGGTGGGGGATTCATCCATCTACTAGTAGAAAAGGTTACTTATTGGTATCTTTGCCTGATCAGCAAGATATCAGGTTTATGCCAAGGTTTCTCCTTTCCAAATTCATTGGATATTGCAACTCTGTTTATAATTTTCATAACAGAGGTTTTCAAGGAGTGTATAAAATGTATATATATAGGTGTATATATATATCGGGACTTAATGAAGTATCTCGTAACTTCATTATTTATAAAGATATTCAAAGATTGAATCTATTCAAATCTTCTCTTGTAGTCTCATCTATGTGATGAACTTTTGAAACTATTATAACTTGAACGGTGGTAGTTCAAGTAGTATTTGGAAAAGATATAAGTATATTGGAGTATCTTGTAACTTCATCTTTTAAACTTATATCTAGGAAATGATTATCTTATGCATATCAAAAATTTTCAGAAAAACGTTGAGACAAGGTTAGATATATGAGATCACCTTGCAATGATAGTTTTATACAGTTATGAACTGGAACTCTGTGTATATTATGCATGGAAGAGGACTTCCAAGATTTTGAAAAGTATATATGTATATATACTGAATATTTTGCGACTTCATCGCATTAAGATATCAAACATGGTTCATTTCTTTTGACCAAGACTTTCATGAGTACTATGAGAAGGCTCATATATTGTTAATCATTATACATATTATTTTGGTGGGCTTGCTGCTCACCCTTGCTTTCTTCTTTCATCACACAACAACAGATAGAAAAGATGAACAGGACCAAGCTCCCGATTCGCAAGCGGTTAGAAAATGTTCTGCAGTCTTCTGGAAGCATTGATGTCGTCGTAGCTGAGGTAGGAGCTACCAATAGGCTAGGTTTCAACTATTGATGAACCAGACTTATGTATAATATGAATTGTAATAATGGCAAGAAATATGTAAATTTATTCAGAACCCTTTTAAGGTGTAACGGTTTATAATTGTGGAATATAAGGACTTGTGTTATTTTTTGAGTATTCATCTCTGAGACTATAACTTGTGGTGTGTGTGTTTATTGTGGGGTCACAGTACAGAGTAGTTGATTGTTTATTAAGATTGGGTGTTATTAAGGGAAATGGAACTCGTGACAACCCGGATCCCCGACCCCGGATTTGGGGGTGTTACATAAGTGGCTAATTGGGTTGGGCATTCTATTTAACCGATTAGTCCATCGTTGGGGGAAAGACCTAGCTAGTCTCTTCCCAAGTTCCGGAACACATTCTTTATTCTGGATGGCCGTTAGTCGCTGTCCGGTGAGGGTAGACTGATCAGCTATCTTCACCCGTTAAACGTCCAATATATTTGATTGATTCAGTTTTGAAATAAATCAACTTGTTGAAATAAATAATTTGGAAATGAAATAACATGCTAAGATAAAATCTGGTATTTACACACAACACACAACTGATGTTATTGTTTTACGGAGCATGCTAGTTTTAAATATTCAGTTTATGAATGTTTACCAAATATTGCAAATGAGCTATAATCTCTGTTCCTGTCACTGTCCTATCATAAATTGCTTTAATTTCTATTCATATAGGGGTACTGCTGAGCAATTGATTGCTCACCCTTGCAGAATGTTTTATATATGTATTGCAGATGCCTAGGAGATTCTTCCGCGGTAGTCAGGGCAGAGTTCCAGTGCCTTCCGTGTCAGGCTCCTCTGAGGTAGTTGTGTTGGACCAAGGATGGTCTGTTGAGTTATTGTATTAAGATAGTGTGGTTCATATTGTTTGTAGTAGGTTGGTTTGTAATAGCTTTAACCTGAATCATACTTAAACCTGGAAAAGGTCTTGGAGAAGGGGTCGTAGTTATATATTATTAATAATTTGGTTTTTTTTGTGTTTATTTTTCTTGTTGTGGTTGACGTCAACTCCTGACCCCAGGGTTGAGACCGTCACAATCTACAGAGGTGATATGGTCATTTCAGTTCATTATGCTCCAAAAGACCTTTTTGAGTACACTGAGCCTCAGAAAGAAAAACTTGCCCTAGATAGTGGCTTCCAGCTAATATTGATAGAGTCACTTGACAATGTAATGTATAATAACATTGTCAATTGTGACACTGCTAAGCAGATCTGGGAAAAGATTGAAATACTATGTGAAGGAACTGAGGAAGTTAGATCTAATCAAAGAAGGATACCGATTTCACAGTATGAGGGTTTCATGGAAAAGCTAAAAGAAAGTATCACTCATGTGTTTGAATGGTTTAATAAGCTGATAAATGACTTGAAGCTGCTTGATAAATACTACGAAGCTGAAGAAGTGAACTTGAAGTTTTTGCTTACACTCCCTGATCATTTGGAACAGAAAATTTCAGTAATTAGAGAAGGAAGAGACTTGAGCAGATTAACACTGGAAGTTCTAAATGGAATCTTAAAGACATATGAATTAGAGATGATTCAAAGGAAATCATTAAAAGCTGGTCAAATGCATGTGGTAGATGGTTCAGGCACTCTAATTGTAATGAAAGCCAGATCTCTAATGATGAGCCAAGATCCCAGACTCCAGCTGCCTCAGTCAGTGAGCAAAGGAACAATGATTCACAAGAGCAAGTCATACTGGAATTGGAAGAAGATGAGTTCTACACCCTAGATGAACTTGATGAGCTTGATCAGTCAATGGCCTATCTGGAAAGAAATTTCTAACATTAGAGTAAAGAAGCCAAGGTTCTTCAAGGGTAAAGGACAATCATTCAACAAAGACAACAGCTGGAAAGGAAAATGGAATTACACATCTGATAGAAAAAATGATTACAAAACTGGATCTGTTGACAGATCAAAGATAAGTTGCTATAACTGTGATGAACTAGGCCATTTTTCTACAGAATGCAGGAAATCCAAGAAAGCAAAAGAGATAAAGTTTATCTTGAACTGGAAGCAAAGTATGAAGCTCTTCTGAAGAAATAGCAAAACAAAGCTTATATTGTAAAGGGAAAGAGTTGGGATGACTCAGATAATGATGAAGATGAAGAAGTTGGTAATTATGCACTAATGGCCTTGGAGCAAGGAGAGTCATCCTCATCAAAATCACACGTACCAACTCTTACCACCATTGATTTAAATGTGAGTCAATATAAGGAAACTGTAGAGAAGATGAGCACATAAATGTTTCACATTCATACAAGTATGGTTGCTGCTAATGAAGAAGTTAGCAGACTGAAAAAGATAAATAAGAAGCTTAAAAATGAGAAACAAGAAACCGAGTTGTTGCTGGTAGAGCTTGAAGCTGTTAAAAAAGCTCAAGTGTGCAAATGAAATTGAAGCAGTTTTAAGGGAGAAGCTGGAAAAGAATGAAGTCAAGTTAAAGTCCTTCAAGAATGCATCTGAGTTGGTTGGACAATATCATGAGAAGAATAAGCCATGTGCAAATATTGCTATTGGTCTTGATTATGATGCCTTAAACAACAAGAAAAAAGATATAGGTGACAAAGGAAAAGCAACAGAAAATAAAAATGTTCTAGCTATGCTGAAAAAGGTTGTTTCACTTATGTTCAAGGCATGTGAAATTAACTTCAATGAAGAAGAGTTGATTATAAAGCAAGAAATTGCTAATGAAGATAATGAGAAGAAAAATGCAGAAGCAACTCAATCTTTCAAAGCTGAATAGAAGCTCATGGACAACCAAAATTCCAAGACACATGTTAAGGAAACAAGAACTGAAGATGCAAGAAAGAAGAAGGAAAATAGAAATGGGAAGATTAGGATAAACAAAAGCAACAATTTTGTTTATGTTGCAGATGCTCCAAGAAAGAAATTTGAGAAATGTGGCTCCATGAATCACCTAACTCACCTTTACAAAAAGGTTGTTAGCAAGCCAGTTGAAGGAGCCTGTAAATACAATGAAGCAGATGTAAATGATTCATACTCATTTTGTGACAAGTTTGATTGCATCCCTTGCAACTTGAAAAAGATGAAAAGTTGCCACAAGCTGAGAGTAGACCTCAAAGAAACAAAAATAGGGTCTTCAACAGATATGGAAAATGCACAACAGTCAATGAATTCTATTTTGTCTGAAATAACTCATTCTACTTCTGCTAAATCAGTTAATAAGAAGAAAGTACCCAACACTGCTTGGGTTGCTAAACACACTTAAAACTCATTGTGTGCAGGGTAAAATGAAGAAGGACATATGGATCATAGACAGTTGATGTTCCAGACACATGACAGGTGATAAGGCCCTCCTATCACAGTTTCAGGAGAAGGCTGACCCTTTGGTGACCTTTGGAGACAACAACAAAGGATTCACAATGGGATATATCAAGATTGTTTCTGGAAATATTGTCATTGATGATGTAGCATTGGTAGCTGGTCTTGAAGTAAATCTTCTTAGTGTCAGTCAATTTACAGACAAAGGTTTTAAAGTTCTATTTGACAAAGAAGAATGTCTTTTCATCAGCAAGAAAACCAATGAAGTTGCTCTGAAAGAAGAAAGGAAAGGAAGCTTGTTTGTTACAGACTTGGACTCAACAAATGAGGATGGTATTTGTTGCTTCTACACCAAGGCATCAGAATAATAAAGCAATCTATGGCATAAAAAGTTGTCTCACTTGAATTTCAAGGAAATTAACACCTTGGTCAAAAAGGAGTTAGTAAGAGATATGCCTAATCTGGAGTTTGCTCAAGTTGAAGTTTGTGAAGCTTGTCAGAAAGGAAAAATGAAAAGATCAAGTCACAAGTCAAAAACTGTGAATTCTATAAGTGCACCATTGCAACTTATTCACATGGACTTGTTTGGGCCAGTATATGTCTTATCAATTTCAAGGAACAAATATGCACTTGTGATGGTGGATGATTTCTCAAGATACACTTGGGTAGAGTTCATGCACTCTAAAAATGAGACTCCATACATCATAATTGAGTACATAAAGAAGATAGAAAAACAGGCTGAAGATCAAAACTGTGTAAAGAGATTGAGAAGTGATAATGGAACAGAATTCATAAATGCAACATTAAGTGAATTCTGCAAAAACAAAGGCATTGTTCAAGAGTTCTCTGCTAGAACACCTCAACAAAATGGGGTAGTTGAAAGAAAGAATAGAACATTGGTAGAGGATGTTAGAACAATGCTGCAAGATGCTAAGTTGCCAACAAGTTTTTGGGAAGAAGCTGTTAACACTACATGCTACACTCAAAACAAATATCTCATTAACAAGGCTCATGGAAAATCACCTTACTCAATCATGTCTAAAAGAAAACCTACTGTAAAGCATCTTCATGTGTTTGAAAGAAAGTGTTATATTTTAAAAGACAACTCTGAATATGTGGGAAAATTTGACTCAAAGGTTTTTGAAGCAATTTTTCTGGGATATTCATTAGAGAGAACTGCCTATAAGGCCTATATAATTGATCAAAAGAAGATTATGGAAATCACAGCTGTGAATTTTGATGATGACAAGTGTCCAGGCTTGGAATGTCTTGATGATAATGAAGATGAAGCCCTTGCATTTGAAAACCTCAACATTAATAGTAATTTTGATGAAGATGATGAAGTCAATGCACAACAGATAATGAAAGAAGAGACTAATGAACAATAAAATCATAGGAATGGAAGCTCATCTAAAACACCTAAATTTGATAGCACAAACTCAGGGGGAGAAAGAGAAGAAGGATCTACCAGTCATACCAATAATGAAGAAAATGATGAAGGCACAAGTAAACTAACTCACGCAAGGAAATGGGATAAAAGTCACATTAGAGAAGCAATTATTGGTGATCCTACTACTGGTCTGTGAACTAGAAGTGCAACTGCTAATGAGTGCCTACATGCATGCTTCCTGTCTCAAGTAGAACATAAGAAAACTGAAGAAGCTCTAATGGATCTTGATTGGATATCTTCCATGCAGGAGGAGCTGAATCAGTTTGAAAGGAACAAAGTTTGGGAGTTAGTTCCTGCACCAAAGAACAGAAGTATAATTGGAACAAAATGGGTATTCAACAAGATGGATGAAAATGGTATAGTTACCGAAAACAAGGCAAGGTTGGTTGCAAAAGGATACTCATAGGAGGAAGGAATTGATTATGATGAAACTTTTGCTCCAGTTACAAGACTTGAAGCAATAAGCATTTTTCTAGCATTTGCTGCACATTCAAATTTTAAAGTGTATCAAATGGATGTCAAGAGTGCCTTCCTAAATGGTGAGCTAGAAAAAGAGGTTTATGTGCAATAGCCACCTGGCTTTGAAGATCCATAATTTCCAGATTTTGTGTACAAGTTACTCAAGGCTCTATATGGACTAAAGCAGGCACCTAGAGCTTGGTATGATACATTTCCAGAATTCCTACTTAAACATGGTTTTACCAGAGGTACTATAGACAAGACTATCTTCTACAAGAAACATGGTGATGATATGATCCTAGTTCAGATTTACGTGGATATTATCATCTTTGATTCTACAAATGAAAAGCTTTGCCAAAGATTCTCCAGGATTATGTAGAGTGAATATGAAATGAGTATGATGGGGGAATTAAGTTACTTTCTTGGACTTTAAGTCAGTCAAAGAAGTGATGGAATCTTCATCAGCCAAGCCAGATATGTTAAAGATTTATTAAAAAAGTTTGGCATGGTTGATTCTTCACCTGAATCTACACCTATGTCTACAGCAACAAAGTTGGATGGAGATAAAAAGGGCAAAAATATAGATATTTCAAGCTATAGAGGGATGATTGGATCATTGCTTTACTTAACTGCAAGTAGACTAGACATCATGTTTGCTACATATTTGTGTGCAAGATTTCAAGCCAATCCAAAAGAATCACATTTGATGGCTGCAAATAGGATTTTCAGATACTTGAAGGGGACTCCAAACTTGGGATTACGGTATCCTAAGGGAACTAGTTTTGAAGCTGTTGGTTACACACATGCAGATTTTGCTGGATGCAGGGTTGACAGAAAGAGTACTAGTGGAAGCTGTCAATTTCTTGGACAAAGACTTGTGTCCTGGTATAGCAAGAAACAACAATCTATATCAACTTCCACAACAGAGGCTGATACATAGCTGCAGAAAGTCGTTGTGCTCAAGTGCTTTGGATTAGAAATCAGCTAATGGATTATGACCTAGTGTTACACAAAATTTCTATCATGTGTGACAATACTAGTGTTATATCTATAGTGGTTAATCCATTTAATCATTCTAGAACAAAGCACATTGATGTAAGGTATCATTTTATTAGAGAACATGCTACAATTTGTACCAATGAGCTCATTTTTGTTCCAGCAGAAAAATAATTAGCTGACATTTTTACTAAACCTTTGGATGAAGCATCTGTCACCAGACTTGTAGGTGAAATTAGAATACTTAATTCTTCATCCTAAGGCAAGAACTCAGCTAATGTTTTGTAGCAGATTAATTTCTAGTAAATCAAAATTAATTCGGTTTAATTGGAAATTAACTGAAATATGAATTATAAATATTTCAGAAATCTCTGCATATTTGTTTTTCAAAAACAAATTCAACTTTGAATTTTTCAAATTTTAAGTAAACTATCTAAATGTTAATTTACATCTTCAATATGTAAAATTAACACAAGGCAGAATCAAAATGATCGAAAGTATTTAGAGAACTGAGTTCTCGATAAGTCTAATTGACTTATCGACAAGTCATTCTAAGACTTCTCGAGTGAGTTCTTGATAAGTCAGTTTACTGACTTCTCGAGTGACTTCTCGATAAGCTTTATTATGACTTATCGATAAGTCATTGTAGAGTTCTCTAGTAGTGTTAACTCACAGAGTTCTCTAAATGTATAACTTTTAGACTTATCAATAACTCAGAACTGAAATAATTTAATTCAAGAAATTATTTTGGTAAAATAATTTTTGGCAAAACTATTCTGATTTTATTTTGATTTATTCAAAAAAAAATTGGAATCAAATTCAATCCATTTTGGACAAACTGGATATTTATTTGACATCTCGATAAGTTTATTTTTTAGTTCTCTACAAGAATAAATAAAATGACTTATCGATATATTTTTCATTTTTTTCAAATTGACTTCTCGATAAGTATACTCCAAACGTCTATTTTTGACTTCTCGACAAGTCATTTGCTTTTACTATAAATACCCATACATCTCGATACATATACATACTTACATCTTTCGAGAACTCAAGTGACCTAGCTTTTCAATCTAAAACCGATTTCTCTCTCATTTTTACTCATTTCTCACTAATTTTTCTTACCCATTCACTCTCACTAAACAACAATAGCACTCAATATTGTTAGAGCTACTATCCCAGAGAAAGGAACAAATTACCTAGCTTTTAATGATGCTAACCATGCCCCTGATAGTTTCAAGGGGTTTGTGAAATTTTTGTCTGAATCATACCTTGCAGGAGCTTTAACTGCTAACCCAGTCTTGTACTTGGATGTTCTGCATGAGTTTGGGACAACAGCTGTGGTAAGGACTGTTATGAATGACAACTCTGTATCTCTGGTGGTAACTTTCACACTTGGAGGCCAACCGATAGAGTTCAATGAGGAAGATGTGAATATAGCTTTGGGGCTTCCAACTGCAAACTTAGTGGAAGTGCCAACCCAGGATGAACTGACAGAGTTTATGGACTTCATCAACTATGGTGGGGAAATCAACTTGTCAAGCTTGAATAGAACCAACTTAAGGAAGGAATGGTCCTTAGTGTTTGACACTGTAGTGAGGGCCTTCACTTGCAGGAAGACAGGATATGACAACATTTCAAGTGTGGTGCAGAAGCTGGTGTACTCAATAGCCCACAACAGACACTTGAATATTGGTTTATTGATCCTGGAAGAACTTACAACCAGGCTGACCATGTCCCAATCTGCTAGAGGTATGGAAATTTTCTTTCCTAGATTCATTATGTCTACTTTAAACCATAAAGTAACAGACATACATCTGTTGAATGGTGTAGATAGCACTAAAATAGGCAATTGTAAGTAAGTGTCCAAAATAATATTTTGTTCACTTACTACAAAGAACAAGGTAAATGTGAGTCTAAAAATCACTCCATTCATGATGGTGAGTTTTAGGACTTACCCTTACCCAATGCCTGATATGAGATCAAATGCATAGTCTAGCACAGATATGGTTCCTAAACCTGTGGAAGTACAAACACAGGAACACCCACAGGGACCTTCCCAACTAGCAGCTAGGAAACCAACCACTTCATCCTCTCAAAAAGGTGAAGTGAGTAAAAAGAAGAGAAAGGAGATAACCCTCACAGTAATAGATGAGAGTGGTGAGGATCAAACACAAGTCGAGTCATCCTTGGTTAGAAAGACAAAGAAGGCTAAAAAAACTGAGCTGACCACTCAAACCACCTATGTATCCTCCCAAAAGGATGTAGTTGTAAAAATAGGGACTAAACAGACTCTAGAAACATCCTCTCAATAGGGTGTGTCTATTGAAAAGAGCATTCTCCCCAATGCACCTTGTACAGAGTCTGCACAGCCAACACTTGAACAAATTCAAGTGTATGGTAGAAGAAATAAGGATGACACACATAGTGATAACACATCTATTGAAGCTCACTCATCCATTCAGGGGGAGCTGCCAACACTCACTTCTGAGCAACCAATCTTAATCTCTCAAATTTCTTCCTCACATAATGCACTTCAATCCATTTTTCAGGTGCAAGCTCAATCAAGTGACTTGGTTCATGAAACCTTGCTCACCACCCAGAAACCACATTTAGTTGGTGAGAGGCTACATGCTGGGATAGACCTTGACACCAATATAAACATAGGGGATTCATCAGTTTTTACTGAAGACCCTATGAATGTCACAAATGCACCTTCATGTGCAAATCAGCCTTCATAGGCTGTTAGGTTTGAGGGTAGTACTCCTGATGGGGAGCTATCAAAATCCTCTCCAATTCAATTGGAGGTTCCTCATGTAGGAACAACTCCCCTCAAAACCCTAGCATAAATTGCATTAGCAGTTGATGCTAGGAGTATAATTTCCAATGATCCTGTCATGGAGGAGGCACGTATAGCACATTCAAGTGGAACAATAACTAGTGTGGAACAACAACTTGTCATAACCACAGTACCTACTATGAGTCAAACTGTGACTTTTGTCACAGGTGGTTCTGATCCCTCACTACAACATCAACAACCACATCTTGTCTCCAACTAGCTCCCAGAAGTTGCACCTCAATCAAATCTTGAAGAGTTCAGGGTGGATCAGCTTGCAGGACTTGCCCAAATTTCTCAATAGTTGCTCACATCTGATATGTCTAACTAGGACTATCAAGAAATTATGCTCTCCTATCAAACAGATGTTCAAGCACAACAAGACAAAATTGTTAATGAATCTGAATAGGATGGCAACTGTGACGCTTGGCTGAACAAGGACTACAATCTGGAGATGGAAGGTGTTTTAGCCAAGTTTAGGGAAGATTACTTGACAATTTTGGGAAGTCATGCTAAAGCACTAACTCCTGGTGAAGTTTATGATGCCATTAATGAGGTTTCCAAGGATCAACTCAAAGCTTTCCATCTCTTTGGAAGAGCACTAGAACTCAAGATGGTTGACCATGAAGACAAAATTAGGAAACTAGTGAAAGAAAAGATGAATGAGATCATACCATCACAGGTCAAGATCACTTCTAATTTTAACATTTTGCTGATCAAATGGCAAGGATGAATTTGACTACTATTGAAAAGGAGGTCAAAAATCTCAAACAATCATTCATTGCTCTCCATGAAGTAGTCCAACAGCAAATCACCAATGCCAATGACACAAAGCTCAAACTAGAACAGGTTCACCAGAGCAGATATGAGCCTTCTGAATTGCTTATGGATGGCATCAAACAGGCTGTGGAAGCAACTTTTGGCTCCTCAACATCTACAAGCTCTCATCAGCCTGGCTCAATCTCTACAAATCTTCAAATCCAATCTCTTCAACAACAAGCCTCAGACTTGCAGACCTCCAATGCATCTCTCAATGCTCAAGTTCAAGATTTGACTTCTCTAGTCAAGAGTCAACAATCAGACATCAAAACCCTAGTGGACTATCACAAACATCTCCAAATACAAAATTTTATTGCTTTGGGAGCCATTATGGGGAAACTCAACATACTACTCCCCTCACTACCTGAACAAATAAGGCCAGAAATTCCAACTCCCCTACTCATGCCTGTCACCAAGACTAAGGGGGAGATTGAGGCTAGGCTTCAACAATCTAGAGATGCTAATGCAAAATCTAAAGAGCCTATTCAGGTTTGTCAAAGCTCAAGTTCTCAAATTGGTGTTGAAAAAGAAAGACTTCAAAAGGCTGCAGAAGGACCCAATCAAGATCAGGAATTCAATGACCTTCTTGCATCACTAGGAGTGTCTCTTCAAAATAACTATGTGACCTGCAAGAAAGCTTTGGCCAAGAACATCAACTTCATAAGGGCAGTGGTGGTGAAACTGTAATATCCAGGATATATCGTGTAATTATTTTTGATATTAAATAATTATTATGTGTGTTCAGTATCTATTCTGTGAGTTAATTGTTAAGTGTTATCTGTACTTGGATATTCAAAAATAATATTAATTGAGTATTTTAATTTTTATATGTCCAAAATAAAATATAAATAATTGTCATATCTTCCTAATTATTTTTATGTTGATTTATGGATTTATAAGAATCATATGAAATTTCTAAAATCTTTTTCCGGGTAATTAAAATCAATTTTATAAAAACGGGAACCAACCGACGTCACCCGTTGTTACGTTTTTGGAACCCGAAACTCTTCCGAGAACTCCTTCCTAACCTAATTGTAATATTTCGAGCATATTTCATGTTTCGACTTTTTCGATCCAGCGTACGGTTTGTTCTGCGCGGGTCCCGGCGCAACATTTTCGATACAATATTCGTTTCGGTAAATCAATAAAACCCGTATTTTCGATAAATGGGAGCTTTTTATTAAACTATCTCAATTATCACTTCGTAGTACGTGTAACCAGGCGCTGAGACCAAGACCGCAGTACAAATTATACTGATTTGGATAATTATCCCGAAAACCGATACCGTTTGGATCAGTTTTTATAAATAAACGTACCGTTTTATATCCGGAATGATCCAACGGGATACTAATTTTCCGTAAATATAAATAGCCTTTTACCGTATTTTATTTTGTATCAAAATCATTTGCAGACAGATAATTATATAATTTTACAGAGAAAAATCATATATTCATAAATTGTTCCAAGAATCAAACCAACTTTTGAAGGTGTTAGTGATCTTTGTTTGAAAAGCTCGAGTACTAGATTTGAAGGTCTTGAAGAGCTCTATCAGATTCCATAACCTGTTTTACTGCAGAATCAAAAGGTTTATTTTCTGGAAATTTATTTATTTTCGAATTAAATTTATTAAAAATATGAATTTTTGTTCGGATGATTGTTTGTATGATTTGATGATTGCATGTTGTAGAACTTGTTTTTCTGATGATTTTGATATATTATACGTCTGATTTGGAGTTCAATAACATGTTCAAATTTGAGTTTGATTTTCGAATTTTAAAATTAGGGTTTATAACCCGTATGAATGTTCTTAATTGAAATTTAGGGGTTTCTTATTCTGAAATAGATTGATGTTGTGGTATAGTGTATTGTATTCTCTGTGAAATTTGCAATCTAGTCGTACAAGTTTCATGAATCAACGAGGTCTGTAGAGAAGGGAGTTATGTTTTGAAGTTTACGTCGAACCCGCCGGAAACCAGCGAGTTTCTTGATCAAATTTCGGCCAAGTCTGGGGTTATTGATGAATTTTGATTTTAGATATAGGTTCCTGGTGTTGTGTAGTTTAATTCTGGAGGTAATGGTGGTGGGAGGATGCCGGAGGTGAGTTCTCCGGCCACCCCCGATTTTCCCGCGACTGGAACTGCAAAATTGCAGTTTAGTCCCTATATTTTTGAAGATGGTGAAGTTTAGTCCCTGTAGTTTGCAAAATTTTCAAAAATAGGATTACTGTTTATAAAATGTTTAAAAATCATATTTCCTATTTATTTTTATTATAAAAATTCATTTTTAATTTCTGAAAATTCTAAAAATTATTATTTTAATTCCGAAAATTGTTTTTAATTCACAAATAAATCTGAATTAATTAGTTAATTAATTTCAGTTAATTTTTAATTGATTAATTGGTCAATTAATTCGAAAATTAATTGATTAATTGATTTAATTAATTATTAATTGATTTTAGTTAATTATTTAATTAGATTTAATTATTTAAAAATGATTTAAAAATTCTGAAAAATAGTTTCGAGCTTTAAAATATTATTCTAAATTATTTTCAAGGCTCGATAATTATTCTAAAATTATTTCGGAGCCAGAATTGGCCAACCGAACCCTGTTTATTAATCCGAAATTGATCCAACGACCCGTTTTAATTCCGAAAAATGTTTTAAAAATCATTTTAAATACCAGAAAGTCTATTTATGACCCAGAATGTCTTTATAAATGATATGTCATTGATTATGTGATGTATTAGGTGTTATATGTGATATGTTGGTTGACTGTCGGTTTATATATTCGATGTTTACTGTTTATTGCGTAACTTTTAATCCGTTAATCGGATTTGGGTAAAACGAAGGGTAGATAGAAGTATGTGTTGAATAGAATTCTATGAGTCGATTATTGATAGATGCTTATGATATGTGAGCAGAAGAGGCAATACGGGAAACAGATAGTTGAGGAGTAAGACGGTTGTGATTGGAAGCGAGTGCAGTGTAGTAAGCTAATACCAGGCAAGTGTTCTGAACTTTCTCGAGATATTGTAGTACTTGATAGTCTTGTTGATATTGCAAGTGCTTTGAAGCACTGAAACCCAAACCCTGATTCCAGTTATTGTTCTTGAGCCATGAACCTTATTCTTTCTAGACCATGGATTGTTGTGTACCCAAACACGAATCTCAAGTATACGATACTACTCTACAAATACATGCAAACAAAATCCCAAACACTGAACTGAATTACTTGTATACTCAACCATTGTATCCTATTCTTTGAAAGCCCAAATCTTTGAAACCCTGAAATGTTGATTCCTTTGTTATCCAATTCTTTTATTACCCAACATCCAAGCTTTTAAATTACCTTATTGATCCTTACAAGGATTGAAACCCTTTCATTGTTAAACACTTATTGTTTTTAATGATTCTGGTTATTGTTTATTATTTCTTATTCTGTTATTATGTTAGAATTGGATTGTTTTTATAAAATTGTAGACTAGATTCGTGGTCAGACCATATAATGGTCAAGTTAGGCCAATGTGTGCCTTGGATCCAGTAGTTAGAGCAATGCTGTGTACCTTGCTCGGGGTTAGTGCGTGACTGATCAGCAGCCTAACCTTGGTTTTTAAATTAAAAGTATAATATCCAATTCTAAATCATAATCATGTTGACCTGATGATCATTATTCTCAGTTTTGTCATTGTGACTTGCTGAGCTAGTTAGCTCATTTGTGCGATATTATTTCTATTCTTTTCCAGTTAAGAAGGAACCGGTTGGTACCGAGGATCCCCAGTCCAGCGCGAGAGCTAGGGGTTTAGGTTGAGGAAGCTGAGCTAGTAGGCTTCTTTTGGAATAATTTAAGTCTGTAAAAGGTTGTAATAATATTTAATACTCAGTTTGAGTTTGGAATAGTTGGGATTTGAACGGTTTGTAATATATTAGTGTGCTTGGCTTGTGTGTATACTTTAACCTGTTGCGGTCCGAGGTGGTTGGTAAGTAGGGTCACTGCATATATTATTATTATCTTTATTATTATTATAAACAGGTTATAAATAAGGTTTGAGTGTGGACCCCAAACTTCTGACCCGGGTTTGGAGGGCGCCACAGGTTTGGTATCAGAGCTACAGGTTATAAGTCACTGACACAAGCCTAGGTTAACGGGAATGGGTAGAGGGTTAAGATTAGAAGTAAGGAATAGAATGATAGAACGTTGAGAGGTTGAGTGCTTCGGTATATCAGGTATTAGGGTAATTCGCGTTATGGTACGAGATTCTTATATTGCGATATGATTTCAGATAGCAGTGATGGCCGACTCTTTTATTCCCGTATCAGCTGATCACTCAGAGCCTTCAGTTGGAGTGCCGTCTTCGGATCCACGTCCTGTTGTTCCACCAGTGTTGGTTATACTACCTCCACCTGTGTTGCAGCCCGTACCATTGCAGGCTATTCCACCTCCAGGCATGAGGCCACCTGTCAGAAGACCCCCACCTACTGATTCAGGTTTTACCGGTCATTCAGTCACAGGAGTACCTTTCCAATTCTCTTCCTATCCTGTCCCATATCATCAGTTTGAGGCTTGCCTTATGGAGCAGCGATTCCTTCAGGGTCAGATTCAGGAGTTACTACATATTATGCGTACCAGAGAGGTGGGGGTGGTGAGAGGCGACTTAGAGAGAGGCTCCAGGCATTTCGTAGAGCAACTGCTGTGAGGATTGCTGAGGCTACACATGAGGACATCACCCCTGATTTCCTAGTGGAGTGGGCTAAGTGGGTTCTAGAGGAGCTTGAGGAGATAGGAGGTCCAGATTTGCCATAAGTCAGAGATTCAGAGATGGAGATGTTGAGCAGTGTTGTTATGATTATGTAGTATGTACAGTAGTGTGTAGTGTGTATTAGTAGACTTTTGAGTTGTATTTATAGACTAGCTATGCTGACTAGCGAGTAGGTTGTTGTACCCTTTTTGCTTTTACTTCTGAAGCGTCTTTACGCTTGTACTACCTAAAACTTTTGATCTATATATATCAGTACGTTTTTCCTTTCCATTACTGTCATTTACTTTATTGCACCTGTTTTACCTTACCTTATTTATTGCACCAGTTATACCCCTGTGATACCATGTACCCTGTTTCCCATAACTGTTTATATTCTGTAAAGAAGCATGCAATTTACTTAGTTACAACTATTTTCAAAAAGAGATATTTCTGTTTTGCAAAACTATTCTTTTATGCAAAAGATTGATTCAAAAGCTAAAAAAGTTGATTGATTCTTTACAGAAAATGCCTCCCAGAAGAAATACCCGCACCAACACCCAGAATGAAGAAACCAACAACAATAACAACCAAGATGATACAAACCCGAATGTGAACTCAGGACCCATGGACCCAGCAATAGCCCAGATTCTTTAAATCTTGGCCCAACAAACAGTTCACCTGGCACAACAACAACAAAGACAGACCAACCCCCAGGTAACTTTTAAAACTTTTCAGGCAGAAAACCCACCAGAATTCAAGGGTTCCTTAGAGCCAATTGAAGCAAATGTTTGGTTAAAGGAAATAGAGAAGGCATTTGCCTTAGTGAAAGTAAAGGAAGAACAGAAGGTTGAGTTTGCAAGTTACTATCTGAAGAATGAAGCCACCTATTGGTGGGAAATGGTGAAGACATTGGAAGGAACATATGCTATTACTTGGAAAAGGTTTAAGGAATTGTTTTTAGAAAAGTATTTTCCTCAGTTTGTTCAGGATCAAATGGTGCTGAAGTTTTTAGAATTAAAGCAAGGGAACATGTCGGTAACAGATTATGAGGGTAAGTTTGAGGAATCGTCAAGGTATGTACCGTCGTATGTGGATACTGATAGGAAGAAAGCTAAAAGATTTCAGCAAGGTTTGAAACGATGGATCAGAGGGAAGGTAGCCATTTTTGAATTGGATACCCATGCAGGAGTAGTACAGAAGGCTATGATCGCAGAGACAGAGAGTGAGATGTTCCAGAAGGAAAAGGAAAGCAAGAAAAGGAAAGTTGAGGGAAGTGAGGGTCAGTCACAAACAGGGAAGTTTCCAAATTTTAAGAAGGGCAAGTTTCAGTCAGGGAGAAATTTTAATTTCGGGAAACAGAATGCAGGAGACGGAGGCCAGAGCAACCGTCCAGTTAATACAAATCAGCCAAGTCAGTTGAGACTAACTTTTCTAGATTGTCAAGTATGTGGAAAGAAGCATGGAGGAGTTTGTAACAAGTTGAATGTGGTATGTTTTAAATGCAACCAGAAAGGGCACTATTCGAGGGAGTGCCGAAATCAGCCAGCAAATAAGGATCAGCCTATCCGGAATCCAGCAGTGAAGGTTCCAGCCATTGGATTTACATGCTTTAAATGTGGGAAGCCAGGACATATGGCCAGGGATTGCAAGACACCAGCCCCAGTCAGTAATGCATTGAGGATTATGGGATCTACCCTAACAGTGAATGAGACTCCAAGGGCTAGAGTTTTTGACATGTCGGTGAAGGATGCGATCCAGGATACGGATGCCGTGGCAGGTACGCTTAATATGAATTCTTTATGTGCCAAAATGTTAATAGATTCGGGAGCAACTCGATCGTTTGTTTCACAAGATTTTGTTAGTAAGTTAAATTGTCCAGTTGAGTGTTTAAATGAAATAATGACTGTGGAATTAGCAAATCAAGAATGAGTAACTGTTAACCAAGTTTGTGGGAATTGTGAGATTGAGATCTCTGGTAGTAAATTTTGTGTAGATTTGATACCATTTAAGTTAGGAGAATTTGATGTTATATTAGGGATGGATTGGTTATCTAAGCATGATGCTCAGATAGATTGTCGAAATAAGAAAGTAATGGTGAAAATGCCAGATGAAAGAATAGTAACATTCAAAGGTCAGAAACAATTAAAGAAGTTCTTAACGATGATTCAAGCCAAGAAGTTATTACGGCAAGGATGCGAGCATTTCGTAGCATATGTGATCGACAGAAGTCAAGAGCCAGCAAAATTTGAAGATATTCCAGTTGTGAATGAATTTCCAGACGTATTTCCCGACGAATTACCAGGACTTCCTCCAGATAGAGAAATTGAATTTGCGATCGACTTAGCACCGGGAACAGAACCAGTATTTAAGGCCCCGTACAGAATGGCGCCTGTTGAGATGAAAGAGCTAGTCAAGCAATTGCAGGAATTGTTAGAAAAAGGAGTAATCAGACCCAGCGTATCCCCGTGGGGAGCCCCGGTATTATTTTTCAAGAAGAAAGATGGAAGCATGAGACTGTGCATCGACTATAGGGAGCTCAACAAGCTGACAATCAAGAACAAGTATCCGTTACCCAGAATCGATGATCTGTTTGACCAGTTGAGGGGAGCCAAGTACTTCTCCAAATTTGATTTAAAATCGGGATATCATCAACTAAAGATCAAGCCAGAAGATATACCAAAGACAGTTTTCAGAACAAGGTATGGACATTACGAGTTTTTAGTGATGTCTTTTGGATTGACCAATGCCCCGGCAGCGTTTATAGACCTGATGAACAGAATTTTCAAGGAGTATTTGGATAAGTTTGTTATTGTGTTTATAGACGATATTTTAATCTATTCAAAGACGGAAGAGGATCATGCGGAACATGTGAGAACGACTTTGGAGATTTTAAGGAAAAAGAAGTTATATGCTAAATTCTCGAAGTGTGAGTTTTGGCTACAGGAAGTTCAGTTCTTAGGACACATAGTCAATAACGAAGGGATCAAAGTGGACCCGGCAAATATCGAGGCAATTATGAATTGGGAGAGACCGAGAACACCCACTGAGGTAAGAAGTTTTTTGGGATTGGCAGGATATTATCGACGATTCGTTCAGAATTTCTCAAGGATTGCAACACCATTGACAAAGCTTACACGAAAGAATGAAAAGTTTATATGGAACGACAAGTGCGAAGAAAGTTTTCAGGAGTTGAAGCGGAGATTAATCACAGCACCTGTTTAGTCACTTCCAGACGATCAAGGGAATTTCGTAATTTATAGCGATGCTTCTTACAAAGGACTAGGATGTGTTTTAATGCAGCACGAAAAGGTGATTGCGTATGCGTCAAGGCAATTGAAACCACACGAACAGAAGTATCCTACTCATGATTTGGAGCTAGCAGCCATAGTTTTCGCTTTGAAGATTTGGAGACATTATTTGTATGGAGAAAAGTGCGAGATTTTCACGGATCACAAAAGCTTAAGGTACATATTCACACAAAAGGAACTTAATATGAGGCAAAGGAGATGGTTAGAGTTGATCAAAGACTATGATTGCTCGATTAATTATCATCCCGGTAAGGCGAACGTGGTGGCAGACGCGTTAAGTCGGAAGGAAAGGTTAAATGAGTTATCAATACCTGAAGATATATATAAGGAATTTCAGAAATTGGAATTGGAAATTAGAGTTTGCAAACCTGAGGAAGCGAAAGTGTATAGTATGACTTTCCAGCCGGAGTTGTTGGAGAAAATAAAGAAATATCAGGAAGATGTAATGGATCAAGATATAAATCGTTTGGTAGGTGAAGAATTATACACGCAGAAGGATGATTAAGGCATTTTCAGATTTTCATCTAGAATCTGGATTCCACCGGTGACGGAGTTAAAGAATGAAATTTTACAAGAAGCACATAGTTCAAGATATTCCATCCATCCAGGGAGTACCAAAATGTACAGAGATTTAAAGAAAAATTATTGGTGGCCAGATATGAAGAGGGAAATTGCGGAATGGGTTAGCAAATGTTATACCTGTCAGAGAGTTAAAGCAGAGCATCAGAGACCAAGCGGATTGCTACAGCCATTGGAGATTCCAGAGTGGAAGTGGGAACATATTACCATGGATTTCATAGTTGGATTACCAAGGACAAGGGCTAATCATGATGCCATTTGGGTTATAGTGGATAGACTTACCAAGTCAGCTCATTTTCTGCCTATAAATGAAAGATTTTTGCTCGACAAGTTAGTCCATATGTACTTGAAAGAGATCGTAGTTCATCATGGAGTTCCTGTGTCTATTGTATCTGATCGAGATCCAAGGTTTAATTCAAGATTTTGGAAGAGTTTTCAAGAATGTTTGGGAACAAGACTGAATATGAGTACGGCCTATCACCCCAGACGGATGGCCAAAGTGAAAGAACGATCCAGACAATCGAGGACATGTTACGTGTTTGTGCTATTGATTTCAAAGGAAGTTGGGACGAACATTTACCTCTGGTAGAGTTTGCTTACAACAACAGTTATCATGCCAGCATTGGAATGCCACCCTATGAAGCCCTTTATAGACGTAAATGTAGATCTCCAGTATATTGGGATGAAGTAGGAGAATGCAAGATACTTGGACCTGAACTGGTACAGCAGACAAAGGAAGTTGTTGAACTGATCCAGAAAAGATTAATAGTCGCACAAGATCGTCAGAGGAAATATGCAGACCAGTCAAGGAAAGACATGGAATTTGAAGAAGGAAGTTTGGTATTATTGAAAGTATCACCGTGGAAAGGACTAACGAGGTTTGGAAAGAAAGGGAAGCTAAGCCCAAGATATGTAGGACCTTTTGAAATCCTAAAGCGCGTTGGCAAAGTAGCTTACGAATTGGCGTTACCTTCGCACATGGAGCACATTCATAATGTTTTTCATGTATCTATGCTCAAGAAATATAATCCAGACTCCAGGCATGTAATAGAATATGAGCCAATAGAGCTTCAGGCAGATTTATCATATGTAGAGAGTCCGATAGAGATTCTAGAGGAAAGAGAGAAAGTATTAAGAAATAAAGTGGTAAAGTTAGTAAGACTATTGTGGAGAAACCCAAAAGTTGAAGACTCAACCTGGGAATTAGAAAGTGATATGAGAGAAAAGTACCCTCATTTGTTTTCTTAGAAGATTCTGAGGACAGAATCCTTTTAAGGGGGGAAGGATGTAATATCCGGGATATATCGTGTAATTATTTTAGATATTAAATAATTATTATGTGTGTTCAGTATCTATTCTGTGAGTTAATTGTTAAGTGTTATCTGTACTTGGATATTCAAAAATAATATTAATTGAGTATTTTAATTTTTATATGTCCAAATTAAAATATAAACAATTGTCATATCTTCCTAATTATTTTTATGTTGATTTATGGATTTATAAGAATCATATGAAATTTTTAAAATCTTTTTCCGGGTAATTAAAATCTATTTTATAAAAACGAGAACCAACCGACGTCACCCGTTGTTACGTTTTTGGAACCCGAAACTCTTCCGAGAACTCCTTCCTAACCTAATTGTAATATTCCGAGCATATTTCATGTTTCGACTTTTTCGATCCGGCGTACGGTTTGTTCTGCGCGGGTCCCGGTGCAACATTTTCGATACAATATTCATTTCGGTAAATCAATAAAACCCGTATTTTCGATAAACGGGAGCTTTTTATTAAACTATCTCAATTATCACTTCGTAGTACGTGTAACCAGGCGCTGAGACCAAGACCGCAGTACAAATTGTACTGATTTGGATAATTATCCCGAAAACCGATACCGTTTGGATCAGTTTTTATAAATAAACGTACCGTTTTATATCCGGAATGATCCAACAGGATACTAGTTTTCCGTAAATATAAATAGCCTTTTACCGTATTTTATTTTGTATCAAAATCATTTGCAGACAGATAATTATATAATTTTACATAGAAAAATCATATATTCATAAACTGTTCCAAGAATCAAACCAACTTTTGAAGGTGTTAGTGATCTTTGTTTGAAAAGATCGAGTACTAGATTTGAAGGTCTTGAAGTGCTCTATCAGATTCCATAACCTGTTTTACTGCAGAATCAAAGGTTTATTTTCTGGAAATTTATTTATTTTCGAATTAAATTTATTAAAAATATGAATTTTTGTTCGGATGATTGTTTGTATGATTTGATGATTGCATGTTGTAGAGCTTGTTTTTCTGATGATTTTGATATATTATACGTCTGATTTGTAGTTCAATAACATGTTCAAATTTGAGTTTGATTTTCGAATTTTAAAATTAGGGTTTATAACCCGTATGAATGTTCTTAATTGAAATTTAGGGGTTTCTTATTCTGAACTAGATTGATGTTGTGGTATAGTGTATTGTATTCTCTGTGAAATTTGCAATCTAGTCGTACAAGTTTCATGAATCAACGAGGTCTGTAGAGAAGGGAGTTGTGTTTTGAAGTTTACGTCGAACCCGCCGGAAACCGGCGAGTTTCTTGATCAAATTTCGGCCAAGTCTGGGGTTATTGATGAATTTTGATTGCAGATATAGGTTCCTGGTGTTGTGTAGTTTAATTCTGGAGGTGATAGTGGTGGGAGGATGCCGGAGGTGAGTTCTCTGGCCACCCCCGATTTTCCGGCGACTGGAACTGCAAAATTGAAGTTTATTCCCTATATTTTTGAAGATGGTGAAGTTTAGTCCCTGTAGTTTGCAAAGTTTTCAAAAATAGAATTCCTGTTTATAAAATGTTTAAAAATCATATTTCCTATTTATTTTTATTATAAAAATTCATTTTTAATTTCGGAAAATTCTAAAAATTATTATTTTAATTCCGAAAATTATTTTTAATTCACAAATAAATCTGAATTAATTAGTTAATTAATTTCAGTTAATTTTTAATTGATTAATTGGTCAATTAATTCGAAAATTAATTGATTAATTGATTTAATTAATTATTAATTGATTTTAGTTAATTATTTAATTATATTTAATTATTTAAAAATGATTTAAAAATTCCGAAAAATAGTTTCGAGCTTTAAAATATTATTCTAAATTATTTCCAAGGCTCGATAATTATTCTAAAATTATTTCGGAGCCAGAATTGGCCAACCGAACCCTGTTTATTAATCCGAAATTGATCCAACGACCCGTTTTAATTCCGAAAAATGTTTTAAAAATCATTTTAAATACCAGAAAGCCTATTTATGACCCGAAATATCTTTACAAATGATATGTCATTGATTATGTGACGTATTAGGTGTTATATGTGATATGTTGGTTGACTGTCGGTTTATATATTCGATGTTTACTGTTTATTGCGTAACTTTTAATCCGTTAATCGGATTTGGATAAAACGAAGGGTAGATAGAAGTATGTGTTGAATAGAATTCTAAGAGTCAATTATTGATAGATGCTTATGATATGTGAGTAGAAGAGGCAAGACGTAGGAAAGGGAAATAGATAGTTGAGGAGTGAGACGGTTGTGATTGGAAGCGAGTGCAGTGTAGTAAGCTAATACCAGGAAAGTGTTCTGAACTTTCTCGAGATATTGTAGTACTTGATAGTCTTGTTGATATTGCAAATGCTTTGAAGCACTGAAACCCAAACCCCGATTCCAGTTATTGTTCTTGAGCCATGAACCTTATTCTTTCTAGACCATGGATTGTTGTGTACCCAAACACGAATCTCAAGTATACGATACTACTCTACAAATATATGCAAACAAAATCCCAAACACTGAACTGAATTACTTGTATACTCAACCATTGTATCATATGCTTTGAAAGCCCAAATCTTTGAAACCCTGAAATATTGATTCCTTTGTTATCCAATTCTTTCATTACCCAGCATCCAAGCTTTTAAATTACCTTATTGATCCTTACAAGGATTGAAACCCTTTCATTGTTAAACACTTATTGTTTTTAATGATTTTAGTTATTGTTTATTATTTCTTATTCTGTTATTATGTTAGAATTGGATTGTTTTTATAAAATTGTGGACTAGATTCGTGGTCAGACCATATAATGGTCAAGTTATGCCAATGTGTGCCTTGGATCCAGTAGTTAGAGCAATGTTGTGTGCCTTGCTCGGGGTTAGTGCGTGACTGATCAGCAGCCTAACCTTGGTTCCTAAATTAAAAGTATAATATCCAATTCTAAATCATAATCATGTTCACCTGATGATCATTATTCTCAGTTTTATCATTGTGACTTGCTGAGCTAGTTAGCTCATTTGTGCGATATTGTTTCTGTTCTTTTCCAGTTAAGAAGCAACCGGTTGGTACCGAGGATCCCCAGTCCAGCGCGAGAGTTAGGGATTCAGGTTGAGGAAGCTGAGCTAGTAGGCTTCTTTTGGAATAATTTAAGTCTGTAAAAGGTTGTAATAATGTTTAATACTCTGTTTGAGTTTGGAATAGTTGGTATTTGAACGGTTTGTAATATATTAGTGTGTTTGGCTTGTGTGCATACTTTAACCTGTTGCGGTCCGAGGTGGTTGGTAAGTAGGGTCACTGCATATATTATTATTATCTTTATTATTGTTATAAGCAGGTTATAAATAAGGTGTGAGTGTGGATCCAAAACTTCTGACCCGGGTTTGGAGGGCGCCACAGAAACTTGATAATTTTTTGGAGGAAAGAATTATCATGAACATCAATGATGGTGGTGTGGACAGGTGTCTTCAGGTGTCTCTCACAAAAATTCAAACTTTAAGAGCATCTGAACTGGATGTAATGATTGACAAAGTGAATCCAGTTATTCCAGAAGACACTCAACTTCTCCAAGAGCTCAAAAAGACACAAATAGCAGCTTTTCCAGAAGCCTATCTATATCCAAACCAATGAGTAATTTATGTCTGTCCAACAACCAAACAAGCCAGACATCTCCTTGTTCCTAAACATTATGTCAGATCAAACATGAGGTTGATCATGACCTTGCAGTCTGATCTAAAGTACAAAAGGAACAAGAAGCATGAGGATGTTGAAATGATAAAGATCTTGAACATATATCTTGTAAATGCTGACACCATGTTGCCAAACACTCAATACAATCTAAGAAAAGACAAGGATGATGATGAGCAGAAGGATGACAAACAAAAGACTTCTGGCTCAAATCCAAGTCAAGCTTCTAAAGCAAATGGCAGCAAGGATAAGAGTCAAGGATAGAAGAAGGATGGTGAAAGTAAAAGGAGAGGTGAAAGAAGGAGCAAACAAAGACATGATGGCTCAGAACCACAACAAATCCTAAAAATCCAAACAAATCTAGCTCAACCTTCAAAGCCAACAACCTCAATCATCAAACCACCTCTAACCTCTAAGCCAAAGTTTCTATACAAACAAACTGCAAACACCTTCCTAAAAACACCAATCACCTCAAACCAAACATCTCTCAAGAAAATCACAAACTTACCTTTAGACAAGCCTTCACTCAAAATTCACTATGAATCTGTTGGGAGGAAACCTAAGAAAGCCAAGCCTACAGAAAAAGTAGAAGTCACTGAAAGGGCCATCCAAAATTGTTTCAAGCAAAATGATTTTGTACCTTTAAATTGGTGCATCTTATATGAAGATTATTTTCAACAACTAGCTGAGGAAATAGTTAGATTCTGGGTTGTAACTCTAAGGGAAGTGAGAATTTACTATGAAGATGGGTCCTTCACTTTTCTTGATTGTAGTTTAATTGACTCTCTTTTTCCTACAAAAATCAAGAGATTGATAAGTTTGTTAAAGGATAAGGATACTGCTCCAAGAGCATGGAGATCTGTTTTGGCTGAATGGTTGATTGAAAGAGAGGAAATAAGAACAAGGAATAAAGCTGAATATGAGGAGAGGATCAGGAAGTATGATGAGGAGATTGAGATGTTCATAAGAAGATCAGAAGAACTCAAGGCAAAAGGAATGAGCAAAATCTCTAAGGATGGAAAGTTTTTAACTATTAAAGCTGGAAAATTCTCAAGATTTAGGATTGATTTACTAGACAGTGGTTATCCAAAGGAAGAAAGACTCGAACTTGTAGAAGCTCTAAGTGAGACACCTATTATAGAAGAACTTGAAATTCTTGATTACTTAAAGGATCTCATTAGAAAAGAAGCTGAAGAAAAAATAGTCTTTACCTGATGCTTGTAACTATTTAAACTCTGTAAATCTCCTAATGTATAAAAGTTGTAATTGTGTTAACTTTTTTTTGTATTAATCTAAGTTTCCATTATAACTTGGGGTTAGACTTGTTAACAAGCATGAATTTATTTTAAGCAAACTTCTCACAAATTGGGGGAGATTGTTGTGCAAGACATGCCTGTACAATAACAAGACTAAGTCAATTTGACAACCCTAAGTAAGTTATATTGTAATCTTAGTTTGCATTTTATATTATAATATTTAAAGTTTGTAAAAATGTCAAAGAGCATACTAAAGCCTTTTTCTTTAAACAGTATCATGCCTAAGAATTCTATCTGGAAGAAGATCAAGAAGATCATGCGTCAGAAGAATTATGAAGAAGCGTGGAGTTAAATAAATCTATTTTGAGAACAATGTTCTAAGTCAAGATCTCTACAAGTCACAAACTTAGTGTTATAGAGAAGTCATTCCAGAACTTCAGAATGACTTATAGAGAACTCAGGAAAGCTACTAGAGAACTCAGAGATATCGACAAGCCAAACTTAAGACATGAAGATTGGAGATATCGACAAGTCATTTCTTCACTAGAGAACTCAGAGTTATCGACAAGTCAAATATCACTAGAGAACTCTGAGTTATCGACAAGTTAAAATTCACTAGAGAACTCAGAGATATCAACAAGTCAAAATTCACTAGAAAACTCTGAGTTATCGACAAGTCAAATATCACTAGAGAACTCTGATTTATTGACAAGTCAACAAGTTACTAGAGAACTCAGAGATATCGATAAGCCAAAGTGAAGACATGAAGTGGAGAGATCTCGACAAGCTAAATTCTCTTATAGAGAACTCAGAGACCTCTACAAGTCAAATCAACTATGGAGTATTAGAGATCTCGATAAGCCAATATACTTATCAAGATGTCAAGTTCTCTATATACCTAACTGGAGATCTCGAGGTAAAATCTCAAAGTACAAATTGTAGACCAGTTCAATATCCAAGATTAACAATCAACAAACAATCCAACTAGTTTGATTGACAAGTCTACAAAAAGCAACTTGAAGAGTGTGCAAGATTAAGGATGAAGATTAACTGACAAATGAAGATCAAAGTTAACACATTATGCAAAGATATGCTAAGCCAGAAATGGAAGATATACTTTTCCTAAAATGAAATGAATATTGACAGTTTAATAAAGTGAATAGCATCTCTTATTACACACTGTGTAAACTAGTAGTTAACTATTATATAAAGTTAACACTGGTCCTTTGTTAGATGTAACAATTTAGACATGAAAAATCTTGTATTCTCTCAAGGTAGAAGCTAAGCTCTTTATCAACAAGGAGCCTAGAAGTTTTGTAGAAAAACATTCTTAATTTTAATATAAAATTAAGTGAGTTTTGAAAGATTTGTGTTCAGTCTTATTGCTTGTTTAATTTCAGTTTTAACATATCCTTCTGCAAGATTTAACTTACTTTGTTCACAACCATTAACACTTTAAGAAAAGCATAAAAACACAAAAACACATTCACCCCCCCCCCCTCTATGTGTAATTCATTACCTAACACCTTGTACCAGACATTTTACTTTATTATCATCATTAGATGGGGACTTGATATAGAGAAAGAAGCAATGTCTGAATTCTCCACACGAGGATCCATGTTCTAATGATGCATAAAACCAGTGTCGATGTCCCAAATGAGCTATTTGAAATTCTAAATCAAAGTCATTGATGATCATTAGAACAAGATTTATTTGATTAAAATTTTTGATATGAGAAATAATCATTAATCGTTAATCAAAAATTGATGATATTGGCATGACTAGTTATGAATCATGCATAATTAAGTAGTTTTGATTTAGTAATTATGTTTTAAGAGGTAAATACCTTTTACACAATTAAACATCAAAGTTATTCAGTGGAGAGTCACTCGAAAAGGGACCACGACTTAATTTTTAAATAAAAAAGCAAATACATTATCGATTGTGTGCTTGTGGTCTTAACATAAAAAGAATCAAGACCATACTTACGATTACTCAGCAAAGATTTTAGTTACATATCTTTCTTTTTATTATGCTGGGAATATTAGTATGTGCCGATCCACGCTTAGAGTTCTAAAGAGGAAGCAATTAACGATCGCTAATCACTTACTGCCTAGTAATTTTGGGGGACATACATTTGATGTCAAATGCAAAATCTTCAAGGTAGGTCTCAGTAACAATATTAGATCAACGATGATGTTGTTTAATTTATTTGGAATGAGGTTAAAGACATAGAATATAATTGGAACTAATAGCGTGTGATTTTAAAAATATTGTCACTGACCCTCATAACTTTTAGATGCTGATTGTTTTTGATGGTTTATCACTTAAAATAGGTATGGTTTAAATATCAAATATGTTAAGTGTATAACTCTTGGATTTTAAATAATTAAGTATTGTCGATACTTCATAAAACGATATGGATGCTTAATAGATGGTCACCGGTGGGTGTTAGTAGTCTAAATAGTTACACCACTCTCAGAGTGGAGTACGACAACAACATTACCATCAACAATCTTGTGTAAGAAAAAAACAGCCAACTGTAAAAGGGAGAATTGAAAATTATCAATAATCATTTTTCCGAAGTCATTGCAACTATACTCTGAATAGTTAATGATTGTTATCTCTTAACTTAAGTATTTATTAAAATTAATATTATAATAAATACCGGGGACTTGTTTATTATATTTGTCAATAACTACATTAGATATTGAAGATTGAAAATTAAATATCGGCGATCATTGACATAGTCGACAATCGTGGACATAGTCAATGATGATTATTTAGTTTACTCTAAATAGTGTGATTAGTATATCAATAATATAGTCAGCGGCACTCATGAAAACATAGTTAGCGATACTCTGTGATAGTTAGTGAGCCCGGTGACATAGTAAGCGACACCCGTAATAACGTATTCGATAGTACTTGCTTATGAAGACACTAAATATTTATGTTTGCTTTTATACTAAATTATAATAACCGAAATATGGTATAGTTTGATTCAACCTCCATTTTTGTTAGGTAATGAATTACACACATGGGGTGAATGTGTTTTTGTGTTTTTGTGTTGTTATTCCTAGAAGACTAACAATGAGATTTACAGAAGGGGGGTTGAATGTAAATCTCAAAACTTTTTCAAGTTTTGAGCAGTTTATAAAGTTGTGTGTTCAAGAAGAACAAGTGTGTGAATTGCTTTAAGCTAATACAGACAGATATATATTCAAGCACAAATGTAAAGAACACAACAGACCTTAAAAACTTTTCTGGTGGATTTGTTGTTCCACCAGAGATGGTATATTAGAAAATCTGTGTTCAACAATGTTGATCACAGCTGCATCCTAGTACAAACTAGATGAATTTTCTCTCAAGATATTTCTTAACAGCTCTGGAAAAATCTCTCTAATTACTAGCTTCTTCTTGGTTCATATATATTACCAAGTGTACAAGTGAAAAACAATATAAAATTACAATAGTAAAATAAGTTCTTCACTTGCTTCTTTTCCTGTTCACTCAAGTACTTTGTTGACTATTGCAACTTTGTACAAAAGAAGAACGGCTGCTTTTTCTGTTGATCCTGAAATTCGGCTACCACATCTCAGTTTTCTCTGTCAACCCACGTGCCTCTGCTTGTAGGTACAACTACCACTTATCAACGGCTGATTAGCAGAACATCCGTTGAAGCTTTCATCCGTTGATGACTTCATCCGTTGAAGGATGTTATCCGTTGAAGCTTTCATCCGTTGATGCTCTCATCCGTTGAAGGATGTTATCCGTTGAAGCTTTAGAGACATCCGTTGAAGCTTAGCTTCTCATCCGTTGAAGGTCTTTTAAGTCATCCGTTGATACCACTTCATTTATACAAAATTACAAGGCATGAAATATTTACAATTGGCCTTCCTATCTGCATATCATCTAGTAGTCAACATGACTCATAGTTTCTCTCAACTTCTAAGAATTACAATTTTAAATACAGAGACTGAAATATGCTACAATACTAGACTTATTTCTAAGTAAAGCTACACCATCAACGGATAGCCAAAGTGGTCTTATCCGTTGAGGCTACAGACACTAAATTTCTACTTAAGTGTTTTGTTAAACATATCATCAAACTAATGCACATATATTCCTAACAATCTCCCCCTATTTATGTCTATAAGAACTGTAGGCATAAATTCAGAGTTAACTTGATGATAACAAAACACTTAACAAATATTTGAATTGAAACTAAGTAGAAATATAAAAAGTGCTGCAAAAGTGTATGTACTAGGAGGTAATTGAAGATTTACAGTATTTCCAAGGGTGCTCCTCTAGCCTGAGCAAAACATCATTTTCTTCTTTGTTCCCTGGTTTTCTTTCCTAGCCCTTTGTCATTTCCCTCAATTTGGAGTTGGAGTTTTCTGAAGAATTCAGCTTCATCTTCATCACTGATATCCAACTTAGATTGCATTTCCTTGAGAGTTTCATTGCTGGCAATCTTGAGTTGGTCTTCAAGTCTGAAAAATCTTCTGACTCCTCTGTCATCTCTAAATTCCATCAACCAATGAGGTGATTTGTGAATTTTAGTTCCCCTTTCTTGTATGAGTAAGGTTCTGGGCAAAGCATTTGGTTCCCTCCAAGTCTTCCTTATGTTGGCAATCTTGTTGAGAATTTCAGTCTTGGCTGTTCTGGTAAAGCCAGAATCCTTTTTGATGGCTGAAAAGACTCTGATCAAGGTAGAGTAGCCTTCATTTAGAATCCTGTGGAGAGGCCATGTTCTTTCCCCAGCTCCTTTATATCTGAACACTAATCTTTCTGGTAACTGTCTGTAGGCAGCTATTCCCCTTACATCCTCCAGCTCATCCAGATAGAGTTCAATGTCTGAAATTTCTTTTATGTCACAGATGTGAACATAATCATCTTTAGAAATGGGTGACTTAGGTTTAGGTTTTTGTTTTTGAGTGAATTTCTTAGAGGTTGTGGGAGGTGTAGATTTTGGTTTTCTTTTCTGTTTCTTTGGTGGTGGAAGAGTGGTTAGAAAGGTAGGCAATGTGATGTTGTCCCAATCAATAGGTTCCTCTTTTGGAATGATTGGTTCACCATGGATATTTATAGAGGGATCAGTAACAAAAGGTTCAGGTATGGAAGGTAGTGGTTTAGATGTAGATTTGGTATCTTCAGGGTTATCTTCACTCCTTCTGTGTGCCTTGGCCTTTCTTCTGTTTCCCTTCTGCCATTCCTCTCTTTCCTCCATATTTTCACCAAATATGCTCCCAAGAACCTCATCTAAGTTAGCAATCTTTTCTTCACCCCTGACTTCAATTCCTTTCATTTCTTCAACTTGGCTTGACTTTAGCTGTTTTTCAAGCTTTGCTTGTGCTCTTTTGTCAGCCTTTAATTGCTTGGCTTCTTCTTTCTTAGCTATTGAGAATTTGGGATGTCCTTGCATCACACATATGCTCTTTCCCTCTCTAATGATAATAGCTCTATTTCTCCTTACAGCCTCATCCATGGACTTTTTGAGATAGGCAATACTCCTGCCTAAGATCTTGTTCTCATCATCTTTTGAAGGAGGAAAGTCCACTTCTTTTAAAGGATTCTTTGTTGAGTCCTTATTGGATCTTTCATTGGGCTTGAGGATTATAGCTTGTAGCTCTTTGGAAGAAGCTTCTCCATCCTTAAGACTCCCTACTGGCATGAGCTCCATGTTGATTGGTTCAATCTTTGTGCTAAATTTCACAGATGTTGATTTGTTTTGTGTAGAACCAAACACCAATTGCAACCTTTCATCAATTCTCCTCCATTGTTCTTTCATTTGTATTTCAGCTGCTGCTAGCTGAATCAAATCAATTCCATCAGATTTTCCCTTGATTTGAATGATTGGAGAGGTAGTGATGGCAGGAACTAGCACTTTAGATATCTGAATCTTTGTAGAGGGCTCTCCTTCCCCTTCCCTGTTATTCTCCCCCTTTTTGTTATCATCAAGGAGAGGGGTCAAGCCTTGTGCTTTTGCCAGCTGCATTAGGAGATTGGTTTGAGATTGTTGGTTGAGAAGAAGGGTGGCCACAGAATCTTCAATTCCTTGAACTCTGTCTTCCAACTTGGCCAGCCTTTGTTCAGTAACTGATTCCTTTTTCAATCTCGAAACCAAGTCCTGCAAAGTACCATAGGGCATGACTGAATCCAATTTTTCTGAAGTGAAGGATTTCAAGTCAGCAATATCTTTCCTGAGATCATTTAGACTCATATCTTGCTTTACTTTCTGCAACTTCATGAGATGCAGTGAGTCCAGGTGAGCTTGGAGGATAGCCTTGATATTTGCATTTGAAGTGTTCTGAATGGCCTGTTGAATAGTGATGATTTGTTTGACCAGGTGGACATTGAATTCACCTGTTCTATGCTCCTTAGTCAGGGCCCATTCAGGTAGATTAGAAATGGAACTAGGGTCTTCATCTCCCCCTATGTTCATGCTTCCATCAGAAGAAATAGAGTCATCATCATCAGAATTTACTCCAAATTCCTCAGATGGCTCACCAGCTGTAGAAGGCATCCTGTTAATAGCAGCTTTATCCCTTTGAAGAGATTCTGTTGAGTGCACTAGATGTAGTGTCCTCTCTGCCTCCTCATTGCCCTGAGCAGCCAACAGTTGATAGGCTGTCACAGGATGAGTAAAAGTGTCAGCATCCAAGGAAATGTTATCAATTACAGCTTTGTAATGTTGCTGAAATTGTCTTTCCTTTTCAGCATCATCCACAATCATTGACTCATGAGCAATGGCTGGTTCCACCCTTGTATCAACTGTACCTGCTTTTCTCTCTTTTTCTCTATGTTCTTGCATCAGGGGCTCCCCCTGGCTCACACATCTCACTCCCTCACCTTCACCTTCTAAGGTGGTACTCCACTCACTGACTTTTGCCATGCTGGAAGAAATAGCATGCATTTTTGTGCTCTCAATCTCTCCTTTTGCCTGGGAGCAACCCAGCCTCTCACTCAAATTTTCACTCCCTGCCCTCAATCCTAAAAGTGATTGCACAGTATTCATGTCTTCTACACTTGGAATCATTTCAGTTGTTTGTGTAGAGACTATCAACGGATGTGGAATATCCGTTGAAGTTGAAACTGTTGTTATCAACGGATAACTGCTGTTAAGCTTATCCGTTGAAGAGCAACCACTTGTCAACGGATGAGTGATATCCATTGAAGAAGGAAAAGAAGATGAAATTGAAAGTGATATAACTGTTGAATCTGTATAGATTGATTTGATATGTGTTGATACAGATCCTTCAATTATATCTGAAAGAATTTGCGGGTGATCCAACAAATCATCTAAAAGATGATGATCACCTGTATTTGAGTGGGGCTCCTCCCTGAGTTGTAAAGAGGGAGAATCAGGAATTGATGGGAATAGCATATCCACATCCAGAGATGGTGAAGAAGCATTTGGTGATTGATGTGTAGTTATTGTGAGAGAATGGGGCTGTGACTCCACATTTATTGGAGTCACATCAAACTGAGTTTGAGAAGGCACAGAGACAGATGGATGTTTCTGTGCAGTGTGTGCACCCTGTGTAGAAGATTGGGTTCTAGCCTTCTTTCTTCTAATAAAGGCTTTTGTAGGTGAGTGTTTGGCTTTAGTGTCCCTCCCTCTTTTGTTCTGTGTTCCTGGATGGGAACTCTTTTCAATAGTAACATCCTTTTGGGAGGATGCTACTAGGGATGTGCTAGAGACCTTTTCAACCACCACAGCTTTTTGAGAAACTGGGGCTTGGCTAGCTTGGGAAGCACTCAACTCTCCTTCCTTATCCTGGGGGTTTCTTTGATGTTCACCCCTCCCCTCACCACTCACACCCTGATCACTTCCCTCAGGGTTAATGGTTGTTGTTACAACTGTTGTCTTTTGAGAAACAACAGAGGTGGTTTTCTTTGTCTTGGATTTTGAAAGTTTGGATTTGGTGACTTTGGTAGAAATCTGTTGGGGCATTGACACAGATTTCATGGCCACACTAGAAGATAAAGAAATAGAGGGGTTGGAAGAAGTAGGAGTTGTAGAAGCAATTACCTCACCTACCTGGGGTGCATTCATGATTGGTAAATATACCAATTGCACACTGCTGTTAAGATCCATTCTCTTCAAGTCTGCAAGAACTCTTTTCTCTTGTGCCCAGCACTTGAGTTTATTATTCTCATTGATTATGACTAAACCTTCAGCAACATGGTTAGCCAATAACATAAAGAATCTAGCATAATAGATGTTATTAGGTCTATTAGCTTTGTTACCTAATCTAGTACCTAATTCTAGCATCACATAGTTGCTAAAGTTAAAGTACCTATCAGAAACAAGCATATAGAACATGTTAACAAGAGATGAAGTTATGGCATCAAAATTACTAATTTTCCCAGAGAAAACCTTTATGAAGGCATCCCCAAGAAAACTCCATTCTTTCCTAAGGCCTTTTCGTCTAATACCCCCTAAATTAGCAGAGTTAAGAGAGTAACCTATGGAATCTAACATGCTGGATACATCACTATCAGTGTGTGGTGTCATGGCATTGTTCTCAGGTAATTTAAAACATGCTTGTAAGTCATCACAGTTTATACAGTGATTTTTACCTTTGAGAGTGAAGGAGATAGTCATATCCATGGAGTTGAACTCAGCAGTTGTCCAAATCTCCTCAACTACTTCACAGAAAATCGTTGGGGCTTCCAGCATTGCATAGCTAAGTTTACAGTTTTTGATGAAGTCCATCATTTTGTGATAATCTGAGTGGGCTTCATTCTTCTCTACCAGAGCTATGAAATTATTCTTCTCGTAGATGAACCCAGATTGAGACATAATCTTCACGACTGGTGCCATTGTTGTGAGTAGAAATTGCAGAGAATAACTTGAGGGTTTTGCAGAGAGAAAATGGTAAATGCTTGAAATTCTAAGAAAGCGTAAAGTAATAATGAACAATCAGAAGGGCTTATATGCTTTCAAAAAAAAAAAATAAATAAAGGATTAATCAATAAATAGGTGTTAGTGAATTTCAGCCGTTTAAGAATAAACTGTAAGTATTCTAATAACTACCTTTAAAACCAATACATACAGATGTATGTATGGTATCAACGGTTAAGAAAATAGAATCAACGGCTGTGAAACACCTCAAACGTCTGATGTGACATTTCAACGGATAATGTAAATTGTCATCCGTTGAAAGGTACTTCAGCTTTATCCGTTGACGGATAAAAGTTCCAGAGATATACTTGTCTTTCAACGGATAATGAATATCCGTTGATAGAGCAATTTTGACTTTCAACGGATAGGGAACATCCGTTGATGGAATAAACTTTGTTAAAAGTCAAATTTGTTCTAGCAACTAATATATTTCAGGCTCCACATCAAATTGCAAAGAAGACATGAATTTTAAGAGTAATTAAGCATACCTAGCTCACTTACCAATCTTGTGAATGTTGATTCATCAAGTGGCTTGGTAAATATGTCAGCAATTTGTTGTTCACTTGGAACAAAATGTAGTTCTACTGTACCATTCATGACATGCTCCCTGATGAAGTGGTACTTAATATCAATGTGCTTGGTCCTTGAGTGCTGCACAGGATTCTCTGTTATGGCTATGGCACTTGTGTTGTCACAAAAGATAGGTACTCTATCAACATGAAGTCCATAATCAAGGAGTTGATTCCTCATCCATAACATTTGAGAACAGCAACTTCCAGCAGCAATGTATTCAGCCTCAGCTGTAGAAGTAGAGACTGAATTTTGCTTTTTTGCTAAACCATGATACAAGCTTGTTTCCCAGGAATTGACAGGAGCCTGTTGTACTTTTCCTGTCTATTTTGCAACCTGCATAGTCTGCATCTGAATAACCAATTAGATCAAAGCCAGATTCTCTAGGATACCAAATTCCTAAATTTGGTGTACCCTTGAGATATCTGAAAATTCTCTTGATAGCAATTAAGTGAGACTCCCTAGGATCAGCTTGAAATCTCGCACACAGACATGTAGCAAACATTATATCTGGTCTGCTAGCAGTTAAATATAAAAGTGAACCAACCATGCCTCTATAACTTGTAATGTCCACAGACCTTTCAGTCTTATTTAATTCAAGTTTGGTGGCAGTGGCCATGGGAGTTTTTGCAGATGAACATTCCATTAAGTCAAACTTCTTTAAAAGATCATGAATATATTTAGTTTGACTAATGAAAATTCCATTACTAACTTGTTTAATTTGTAAACCAAGAAAATAGGTTAGTTCTCCCATTAGGCTCATTTCATAATTGCTTTGCATTAGCTTAGCAAACTTCTTACAAAGATTATTATCTTTAGAACCAAATATTATGTCATCTACATAAATTTGAACAAGTATACTAGAGCCATTAACATTTCTAAAGAAGAGAGTTTTATCAACAGTACCTCTAGTGAAGTGATTCTCCAAAAGAAATTTTGATAATGTTTCATACCAGGCTCTAGGTGCTTGCTTCAGTCCATAGAGTGCTTTCAACAGATAATACACATAGTCTGGAAAATTTGGATCTTCAAATCCTGGAGGTTGACTTACATAGACTTCTTCCTCTAATTTCCCATTTAGAAATGCACTCTTGACATCCATTTGATAGACTTTGAAATTGGCATGGGCTGCATAGGCTAGAAAGATTCTGATAGCTTCAAGTCTTGCAACAGGAGCATATGTCTCATCAAAATCTATTCCCTCTTGCTGAGAATAGCCTTTAGCAACCAATCTGGCTTTATTCCTTATGATAATGCCATTTTCATCCATCTTATTTCTGAATACCCATTTTGTATCAATAGGACTCTTGTTCTTTGGTTTGGGTACCAGCTTCCAAACTTGGTTTCTCTCAAATTGGTTTAGCTCTTCCTGCATAGCTAATATCCAATCTGGATCCAATAAGGCTTCTTCCACTTTCTTAGGTTCCTCCTGAGATAGAAAACTACTATACAGACATTCATCTTGAGTAGCTCTTCTTGTTTGCACTTTAGATGATGCATCACCAATGATCAGTTCAAAGGGATGATTCTTGGTCCATTTCCTTTGAGGTGGAAGATGAGCTCTAGATGAGGTGATCTCAGTATTGTCATGATGTGAGATAGAGTTTTGATTAGTTGAAACTCCCCCTGAGTTGTTGGTCCTTTGCAGGGAACTTGGAGTTCCATCAATTAATGATGTAAATTGATTATCAGTTGATGAGCTATGATCAACGGATGTTTCATTAAGTACTTCAACGGATGATGCACAATGTCTTTCAACGGATGCTGAATTTTGTGCATTATCCAGGAGCAAATTTTGTATTCCTTTTGAAGTGTCGTCTCCATCAATCTCTTCTTCACTATCATCACAATATATTTCAATATTGTCAAATTTGAGTCTCTCATAATGTTCCTCATCTGTTAGTCCATCAATCTTTTTATCATCAAACACAACATGCACAGATTCCATAACAATGTTGGTTCTTAGATTGTAGACCCTATAAGATTTTCCAGCTGAATAACCAACAAATATTCCTTCATCAGCCTTTGCATCAAACTTCCCTTTATGGTCAGATTGATTCCTTAGTATAAAACATTTACATCCAAAGACATGAAGAAAGTTTAGAGTTGGTTTTCTTTTCTTGAACAACTGATAAGGAGTCATGCCTTTAGCTTGATTGATCAGAGAAATATTTTGAGTGAAACAGGCACAATTAACAGCTTCAGCCCAAAAATATGTTGGTAACTTTGATTCTTCAAGCATTGTTCTGGCAGCCTCAATTAAAGATCTGTTCTTTCTTTCAACTACCCCATTTTGCTGAGGTGTTCTTGGAGCTGAGAACTCATGCATGATTCCATTTTCTTCACAGAACAGCCTTAATGTCAAATTCTTGAATTCAGTTCCATTGTCACTCCTGATGTTTCTTACTTTTAAGTCAGGATGATTATTGACTTGCCTGATGTGATTGATAATGATTTCACTTGCTTCATCCTTTGATCCAAGAAAATAGACCCATGTGAACTTTGAGAAATCATCTACAATCACTAAACAATATCTTTTTCTTGCTATTGACAATACATTGACTGGTCCAAACAAATCCATATGTAACAGCTGTAATGGTTCATCAATTGTTGTTTCAAGCTTCTTCTGAAATGATGCTTTCCTTTGTTTGCCTTTCTGACAAGCATCACACAGACCATCCCTTGAGAATTCAACAAGAGGAATTCCTCTTACTAAGTCCTTTTTGACTAGATCATTCATTGTCTTGAAATTCAAATGGGATAGCTTCTTGTGCCATAGCCAACTCTCAACTGAACTTGCTTTGCTGAAAAGACAAGTAATAGATTCTGCATCTGTAGAGTTGAAGTCAGCTAAGTACACATTTCCTTTTCTAACTCCAGTTAGAACCACTTTGTTGTCTTTCTTACTAGTGACAACACAGGCTTCAGAATTGAAGGAAACTGTATTCCCTCTATCACATAGTTGACTGATACTCAGTAAGTTGTGTTTGAGACCATCAACTAATGCAACTTCTTCAATGATGACATTCCTTGTTGAAATCAAGCCATATCCCATAGTAAACCCTTTGCTGTCATCTCCAAAGGTTATGCTGGGGCCAGCTCTCTCTTTAAACTCTGTGAGCAGGGAGAAATCTCCAGTCATGTGTCTTGAACAGCCACTGTCCAAGTACCATAGATTTCTTCTATTTTCCTGCACACCACAAAATCAATCAATTTGATTTTGGTACCCAAGTTTCCTTGGGTCCATTCTTGTTAGCCTTTCTCCTAGACTTCATTCCTCCTGCATCTTTAGACTTAGGTGAGTTTGAGTCAACCTTGGTCTTAGATGTGGTTGGTTGAGGTGTAGGGTTAGTCACAACATTATCCAGCACATTTATAGTATTATTAGGCATGGATTGTGCATACATGTTATTCCACATTGGCATATTGTATGGAAATTGAGGCATACTGAATGCAGCAAGATAAGAATTGTTAAAATATGGCATGTTTGCAAAATGTGCATAAGGATTTTGTTGAGACATAACAGGCAGAGCATGTAGAGGTGATACAGACATGTTAGGCATGGAAGAGGGTACAGTTATGGGAGATTTCTTAATAGATTTACAGTTAGCAGATAGATGATTAACACTACTACAATGCACACAGCTTTTTCTAGGAGCATACTTGTCAGGTGTGTAATTGTTATGTTTGTTAACTCCTACCTTCCCATTTCTGTTGGATTTCCTTTTGGATTCCTTTTTATCCTCAACCATCTTGAGCCTATTGTTTAACTGTTCTAAGGTCATGTGCCCTACATTCACCTTTCTGACATCTTTGGATGTGCTTGCTCCTTCTTTGACAAAGTTCTTTGAAGTTGAACCAAACTTTTTGTTGAGTTTCTTTAGATTTTCTCTTTTAGAAACATCTGCCTGTTTTAATTGAGGAACCTTCAACGGATGTTCCTTTTCTTCCTTCAACGGATAACTTTCATCATCCGTTGATTCCACATCCGTTGACAGTCCATCAATTAATTCCAGTTTCTTTTTATTTTTATCCCAGGCAGTTTCACAGAATGATTCAATTCCTTGGACTTTGGCAATTTGAGCACTTACATCCCTAGATGTTTTCCAGGCTTTAATCACCTCTTGCTCTTTCTCTAATTGATTGGAAAGTATTTCTACTTTCTTAATAGATTCAGCTAGTTCATTTTCAACAGATACACAATGCAGCTTAGTCTTTTCTAGGTCAATTAACTTATCTTCTAACACAGCATTTCTATTACTTAAAAACAGATTGTTCTCTTTAATCCTACTATTTTCTTTAGCAAGAGATTTAAGAGATACACGCAAATGATACAGTTCAGTAGACATGTCATTAAAAGCATCATTGCACTCTTCTTTAGTAAGCTGTGTTATATCAGTAGTAATTACCTGGTTGCTTGATGAACTAACTTCATTCTCCTCAGAATCAGCCATGAGAGCCAAGTTAACATATTCCATGTCTTCATCCTCTTCTTCTCCATCAGCTGCCCAGTCTCTTTCTTGAGTAATGAAAGCCCTTTCCTTCTGTTTGAGCAGATCAAAATATTTCTTTTTGTAATCTACTTGTTCAAATTTCTTCTTTTCAGAGGTTGGCTTTCTGCACTCACTTGCAAAGTGTCCACTCATACCACAATTAAAACACTTGAACTTGGATTTGTCCACCATGTTCTTATGGGGTTTAGTGGCTCTAGTGTTTTTCCTGAACTTCATCTTTGCAAATCTCCTGGACAGAAATGCAAGATGCTCATCAATACCATCAGAGTCATCTTGACTGGAGTTGTCTTCATTTTCAGCAACTTGCCCTTTACCCTTGTCTGATTCTGGATTTCTTACACCATCTTTGGAGCTTGATGTAGATCTCACAGTTTCTTTTCTGCATTCTTTCTCATTTTCAGCTACCAATGCAACTGAACCTCCTTTCTTTCTCCCCCTCTCCAATACCTCATCCTGTTCCAACTCTAGTTCATAAGTCTTCAAGATTCCATATAATCTTTCAAGAGTAAAGTCCTTATAATCTTGAGAGTTTCTTAAGGAAACAGTCATGGGTTTCCATTCCTTTGGTAAGGATCTCAAAAATTTAAGATTTGAATCCTTCACCTGGTACACTCTACCATACAGCTTCAGTCCATTCAACAGTTTTTGGAATCTATTGAATGTGTCATTTAAAGATTCATTTTCTTCAAAATGAAAGTGCTCATACTGTTGAATGAGAAGCTGCATTTTGTTCTCTCTTACTTGTTCTGTACCTTCACACAGCAGCTGAACTGTGTCCCAAACCTCTTTGGCAGTTGAACAATTTATCACATTATCAAACATATCCTTGTCAAGACCATTAAACAAAATGTTCATAGCCTTCTTATCCTTGTGGACTTCTTCTGTGTCTTCCATTGTCCATTCTGCTCTGGGTTTTGGAATGGATTGACCAACAGCAATTGTGGCCGTAGCAACTGTGGCTACTTTGTGGGGAATGTGAGGACCATTCTCAATGCAGTTTACATAACCTTCATCTTGGGAGAGTAGATGAAGGTGCATTTTCACCTTCCAGTGGTGATAACTGTCTTTGTCAAGAACTGGGATCTTTACTCCAATATCCTTCTTACTCATCTTTGTTAGATTCCAAGATCTTTAAACTCTTTGTGTGTCAAGAGCCTGCTCTGATACCAATTGTTATTCCTAGAAGACTAACAATGAGATTTACAGAAGGGGGGTTGAATGTAAATCTCAAAACTTTTTCAAGTTTTGAGCAGTTTATAAAGTTGTGTGTTCAAGAAGAACAAGTGTGTGAATTGCTTTAAGCTAATACAGACAGATATATATTCAAGCACAAATGTAAAGAACACAACAGACCTTAAAAACTTTTCTGGTGGATTTGTTGTTCCACCAGAGATGGTATATTAGAAAATCTGTGTTCAACAATGTTGATCACAGCTGCATCCTAGTACAAACTAGATGAATTTTCTCTCAAGATATTTCTTAACAGCTCTGGAAAAATCTCTCTAATTACTAGCTTCTTCTTGGTTCATATATATTACCAAGTGTACAAGTGAAAAACAATATAAAATTACAATAGTAAAATAAGTTCTTCACTTGCTTCTTTTCCTGTTCACTCAAGTACTTTGTTGACTATTGCAACTTTGTACAAAAGAAGAACGGCTGCTTTTTCTGTTGATCCTGAAATTCGGCTACCACATCTCAGTTTTCTCTGTCAACCCACGTGCCTCTGCTTGTAGGTACAACTACCACTTATCAACGGCTGATTAGCAGAACATCCGTTGAAGCTTTCATCCGTTGATGACTTCATCCGTTGAAGGATGTTATCCGTTGAAGCTTTCATCCGTTGATGCTCTCATCCGTTGAAGGATGTTATCCGTTGAAGCTTTAGAGACATCCGTTGAAGCTTAGCTTCTCATCCGTTGAAGGTCTTTTAAGTCATCCGTTGATACCACTTCATTTATACAAAATTACAAGGCATGAAATATTTACAATTGGCCTTCCTATCTGCATATCATCTAGTAGTCAACATGACTCATAGTTTCTCTCAACTTCTAAGAATTACAATTTTAAATACAGAGACTGAAATATGCTACAATACTAGACTTATTTCTAAGTAAAGCTACACCATCAACGGATAGCCAAAGTGGTCTTATCCGTTGAGGCTACAGACACTAAATTTCTACTTAAGTGTTTTGTTAAACATATCATCAAACTAATGCACATATATTCCTAACATGTGTTTTTATGCTTTTCTTGAACTATTTTAGTTGTGAACAAAGTAAATCAATGGTTGTAGTGAAATGTGTTCATGCAGAAATTAAACATGCAATAATAAAAACACAGATCTTTCAAAACTTACTTAATTTTATATTAAAATTAAGAATGTTTTGCTACAAAAATTTCTAGGCTCTTTGTTGATAAAGAGCTTAGCGTCTCTCTTAAGAGAATACAAGAGTTCCTTATCTAAATTGTTACAACTAACAAAGGACCAGTGTTAACTTTATAATTTAGTTAACTGCTGGTTTACACAGTGTATAATAATACATGCTATTAGCTTTAGTAAACAGTCACTTGTCATTTCCATTTAAGGAAAAGTATATCTTCCATTTCTGACTTAGCATATCTTTGCATACTGTGTTAACTTTGATCTTCCTTTGTCAGTTAATCTTCACCCTTGATCTTACACACTCTTCAAGCTGCTTTTTGTAGACTTTTCAATCCAGTTGTTGGATTGTTTGTTGATTGTAAATCTTGGATATTGAACTGGTCTGCAAATTTTTACTCTGAGATTTTACTTCGAGATCTCCATTTTGGTATATGGAGAACTTGACATCTCGATAAGTATATTGGCTTATCGAGATCTCTAATACTCCATTGTAAATTTGACTTGTAGAAGTCTCTGAGTTCTCTATAAGAGAATTTGGCTTGTCGAGATCTCTAGTCTTCATATCTTCACTTTGACTTATCGATATCTCTGAGTTCTCTAGAGGCTTATTGACTTATCGATAACTCAGAGTTATCTAGTCAAATTTGACTTGTCGATAACTCAGAGTTCTCTAGTGAATTTTGGCTTATCAATATCCCTACGTTCTCTTGTGGAATTTGGCTTATCAATAACTTAGAGTTCTCTAATGAATGTTGACTTGTCGATAACTCAGAGTTCTCTAGTGAATTTTGGCTTATCGATATCTCTAAGTTCTCTAGTGGAATTTGGCTTATCGATAACTCAGAGTTCTCTAATGAATGTTGACTTGTCGATAACTCTGAGTTCTCTAGTGAAAAATTGACTTGTCGATACCTCCAATCTCTATGTCTTCAATTTGGTTTGTCGATATCTATGAGTTCTCTAATAGCTTTCCTGACTACTCGATAAGTCATTTGGAGTTCTCAAGTGACTTCTCTATAATACTAAATCTATGACTTGTAGAGATCTTAACTTAGAACATTTTTCCCAAAACAGATTTATTCAACTCCAAGCTTCTTCATAATTCTTTTGAGACATGATCTTCTTGATCTTCTTCAATATAGAATTCTTAGGCTTGACACTGTTTAAAGGAAAAAGACTCCAGTCCGCTTTTTAATATTTTTACAGACTTTAATGTTACAAATACAAAATGCAAACTAAGATTGCAATATAACTTACTTAGGGTTGTCAATTTGACTTAGTCTTGTTAAAGTACAGGCATGTCTTGCACAACAATCTCCCCCAATTTATGAGAAGATTGCTTTACACAAATTCATGCCTGTTAACAAGACTAGCCCCAAGTTTTGATGGAAGTTTAGATTAAAACATACAAATTGACAAAATTACAACTTTTATACATTTGAAGATTTACAAAGACTAAGTGGTTACAAGCATCAGGTAAAAACTGTTTTTGCTTCTGTTTCTTCTCTAAGGATATCCCTTAACTGAACAAGAATTTCAAGTTCTTCTACAATAGGTTTCCCACTTAGAGCTTCTACTAGTTTGATCCTGGCTTTCTTTAGCACTGTCTATTAAATCAATTGTAAATCTTGAGAATTGGCCATCTTTGATGTTAAGAAACCTTCCATCTTTAGAGATTCTGCACATTCCTTTTGCTTTCAGTTCTTCTGATCTCTTGATATACATTTCAATCTCGTCATCATACCTTTTTTTCTTTCCTCATACTCAACCTCATTTCTTCTTCTTCTCTCTTCCCTTTTAATTAACCACTCAGCTAGAACAGATTTCCATGCTCTTGTAGTTGTATCCTTGTCCTTTAACAAACTTATCACTCTCTTGATTTCTGTTGCAGAGAGAGTGTCCATCAAATTGGTACCTAGAAAAGTGAAGGATCCATCCTGAATATAGATTCTTACTTCCTTTAGAGTAACAACCCAGACTCTAATTATTTCCTCAGCCAGTTGTTGAAAATAGTCTTCATCTGAACTGCACCAGTTTAAGGGTAGAAAATCATTCTGCTTGAAACAATTCCAGATGGTCCTTTCAGTAACTTCTATTTTTCTGTAAGCTTGACTTTCTTAGGCTTCCTTCCAACAGATTTGAGATTGACTTTTAGTGAAGGCTTGACTAAAGGTAAGGCTGTGATTTTCTTGAGAGTTATTTGGCTTGTGGTGATTGGAATTTTTAGGAAAGAGTTAGCTATTTGTTTGTATAGAAATTTTGGCTTAGAAGTTAAAAGTGGTTTGTTGATTGAGGTTGTTGACTTTGAAGGTTGAGCTGAAGGTTGAACTAGTTGTGTTTGGATTTTTAGGGTTTTGTGTGGTTCTGAGCCATCATGATTCTTTTTACTCCTCCTCTCACTTCTTCTTTTCTTCTCCTCATCCTTTTTGTCTTCACCCTTCTTCTTTTCATCCTTACTGCCAGTTGCTTTAGAAGCTTGACTTGGATTTGAGCCAGAAGGACTTTTCTTGTCATCCTTATGCTCATCATCATCCTCATCTTTCCTTAGATTGTACTGAGTGTTTGGCAACATGGTGTCAGGATTCAAGAGATACATGTCCAAGATTTTTATCATTTCAAAATCCTCAGGATTCTTGTTCTTTTTATGCTTCAAGTCAGACTGCAATGTCATGATCAGCCTCATGTTTGATCTAACACAATGTTTAGGAACAATGAGGTGCCTTGCTTGACTTGTTGTTGGACAGACATAAACTACTCATTTATGTTGATATAGATAGGCTTCTGAAAAAGTTGCTATCTGTGCCTTTTTGAGTTCTTGGAGAAGTTGAGTGTCTTCTTGAATGACTGGATTCACTCTCTCAATCATTACATCCAGTTCAGATGCTCTTAAGGTTTGAAGATATGGAAGAGCCACCTGGAGACACCTGTCCACACCACCATCATTGATGTTCATGATAATCTTTTTCTCTAGAAAATTATCAACTTTCACCACCACTGTTCTTATAAAATTGATGTTCTTGCTCAAAGCTTTCTTGCAAGCCATATAGTTGTGTTATAGAGATACTCTTAGTGCTGCAAGAAGGTCATTGAATTCCTTATCTTAATTAGGTCCTTCTACAGCCCTTAGTAGTCTTTCTACCCCAACATCAATTTGAGCAACTGAGCTTTTTCCCACCGGAACAGGCTATTTAGATTGTGTCTTAGCATCCCTAGATTTTGCAATCTTATCCTCAATCTCCCCTTAGTCTTGGGAACAGGCATGAGTAGGGGAGTTGGTATTTCTAGCCTAATTTGCTCAGGTAAAGCAGGTAGTGAAATATTGAGCTTCCCCATGATGACCCCCAAAGCAACAGAATTCTGCATTTGAAGGTGCTTATAAGAGTCCACCAGGGTCTGGATGTCAGTTTGTTGACTCTTGACTAGAGAAGTCAAGGCTTAAACTTGTGCAGTGAGAGAGGCATTAGAAGTCTGCAATTCTGAGACTTGGTCGTGGAGAAACTGGATTTGCAGATTTGTAGAAGTGGACCCAGGTTGATAAGAGCTAGTAGATGTTGAGGAGCCAAAGGTTGCTTCTACAGCCTGTTTGATGCCATCCATGAGCAAGGCTGAAGGCTCATGTCTACTTTGATGAAGTTGCTCCAGCTTGACTTTTGTGTCATTTGAGTGAGTGATTTGCTGTTGGAGCACTGTATGAAGAGAGAGGAAGAATTGTTTGAGATTTTTGAATTCCTTTTCAATGGTAGCAAGATCCATCCTTGACATTTGATCAGCAAAATGCTTGAACTTGGAAGTAATCTATACTTGAGATAGTATAATCTCATCCATTTTATCCTACACAAGCTTCCTGATCCTATCTTCATGACCAGTCAATCTCAGTTCTAGTGCTTTTCCAAAGAGATGGAAAGCTTTGAGTTGAGCCTTTGAAACTTCATTGACTGCATCATAGACTTCACTAGGTGTCAGTGCCTTAGAATTGCTACCTAGAATTGTCAAATAATCTTCCCTGAACCTAGCTAAAACATCCTCTATTTCCAGATTATAGTCCTTGTTCAACCAAGCATCACAGTTGCCATCTTGTTCAGCTTTATTAAAAATTTTGTCTTGTTGTGCTTGGACATCTGATTGATAAAAGAGCATGATTGCTTGATAGTCCTAGTTAGACATGTCAGAAGTTAGCAATTGTTGAGAGATTTGTGTTAGGCCTGCAAGCTGATCTACCCTGAATTATTCAAGATTTGACTGATGTGCAGCTTCTTGGAGCAAGTTAGAGACAAGATGTGGTTGTGGAGGTTGTGAGGTGGAGGGTTGATCTGTTAAGGTATCAGAACCACCCGTGGCTGAAGTCACAGTTTTACTCATAGATTGCTCTGTGTTTATGACAGTATGTTGTCCTCCACTTGTAGTGGGAACCTCCAATAGAATTGGAGGGGATTTGACTGGGTTACTGTCATGTACACCAGCCTAAAACCCTTGTGCTTACTGCAAAACACTGTCACCCGAATGTAATAAACTTGCCTCCCCCATAGCAGGATCATTGGCAATTGTACTCCTAGCATCAACTGCCAAATCAATTTCTACTAGGGTTTTGAGGGGAGTTGTTCCTATATGAGGAGCCTCCAATTGAATTGGAGAGGATTTAGATAGCTCCCCCTCAGGAGTACTACCCACAAACCTTACAGTCTGTGAAGACTGATTTGCACATGAAGGTGCATTTAGTATCTCCATGTGGTCTTTAGTAAAAACTGATGAATCCCCCATGGTTTGATGGTGTCATCAAGTTCTACCCCAGCTAGTAGCTTCTCACCATCTATTTGAAGTGTCTGGGTGGTGAGCAAGGTTTCTTGAACCAAGGCACTTGATTGAGGTTGCACTTGAGAATTGGATTCAAGTGCTGTTGGTAGAGAAGAAATTTGAGATATGAGAGATTGTTGCTCAGATGTGAGTGTTGGAAGCTCCCCCTGAATGGATGAGGGAGCTTCAAAAGATGTGCTCTCACTGTGTGTGCCATCCTTATTCCTCCTACCATACACTTGAATTGCTTCAGGTGCATGCTGTGCAGACTCTGTACAAGGTGCATTGGAGTGAATGCTCTTTTCAATAGACACACCATGTTGAGACGATGTATCTAGAGTCTGTTTAGTTCCCATTTTTACAACTGCATCCTGTTGGGAGGATACAAAGGTGGCTTAAGTGGTCAGCTCAGATTTCTTACTCTTCTTTGATCTCTTGACCAAGGGTGACTCAGCTTCAGTTTGATCATCACCACTCTCAGTTATAACTGTTAAGGTTACCTCCTTTCTCTTCATTTTACTCACCTCATCCTTTTGCGAAGATGAGGTGGTTGGTTTCCTAGCTACTAAGGGTTTTGAAGAAATGGTTTCAGCTTGGGAAGATCCCTGTGGGTGTTCCTGTGTTTGTACTTTCACAATTTCAGGAATCATAGTTGTGCTAGATTGTACATTTGATCTAATGTTAGGCATTGGGTAAGGGTAAGTCCTAAACCTCTCCAACATGAATGGAGTGATTTTCAGATTTATATTTACCCTATTCTTTGTAGTAAGTGAACCAAATATTATTTTGGACACTTGCTTATAATTGTCTATTTTTGTGTTATCTATACCATTTAATAAATGTATGTCTTCTACTTTATGATTAAAAGTGGACATAATAAATCTAGGAAAGAAAATTTCCTTACCGCTAGCTGACAGGGGCATTGTTAGCCTGGTTGCAAGTTCTTCTAGGATCAATAAACCAACATTCAAGTGTCTGTTATGGGCTATTGAGTACACTAGCTTCTTCACCACACTTGAAATATTATCATACCCTGTCTTCCTGTATGTGAAGGCCCTCACCACGGAATCAAAGACAAAGGACCACTCCTTCCTTAGATTGGTCATGTTGAAGCTTGACAAGTTAATTCTTCCATCATAATTGATGAAGTCCAGAAACTCAGTCAGTTCATCAGGAGTTGGCACCTCCAACAGATTTGCAGTTGGCAGCCCCAAAGCTCTATTCACATCTTGCTCATCAAACTCAATTTGTTGGCCTCCAACTGAGCAAGTTACCACCACCGATACAGAATTGTCATTCATAACACTCCTCACCATAATTGTTGTCCAAAACTCATGCAGCACATCTAGGTATAGCACTAGGTTAGCAGTTAAAGCTCCTGCAAGGTAAGATTCGGACAGAAATTTTACAAACCCCTTGAAACTATCAGGGGCTTGGTTATCATTAGTAAAAGCTAGGTAGTTTGTTCCTTTCTCTGGGATAGTTGCTATAACAATATTGAGTGTCATTGTTGATTGGTAGGTGTGAATGGGTAAGAAAAATTATTGATAAAAGAGTAAAAACGAGAGAGAAATCGGTTTTTGATTGAAAGGCTAGGTCACTTGATATCTCGAGAGTTGTAAGTATGTATATGTATCGAGATGTCTGGGTATTTATACTAAAAGCAAATGACTTTTCGAGAACTCAAAAAATAGACGTTTGGAATTAGTCTATCGAGAAGTCATTTTAAGAAATGAGAAACATATCGAGACGTCATTTTAAATTACTCTTATAGATAACTAAAAATTGACTTATCGAGATGTCAAATAAATACCCAGTTTGTCCAAAAATGGACTGAATTAATTCCAACTTTTATTTGAATAAATTCAAAATAAAATTAGAATAAATTTGCCAAAAGAATTTTACCAAAATAATTTACTAAGTTAAATTATTTCAGTTCTGAGTTATTTTAGAAGTCTAAAAGTTATACTTGTAGAGAACTCTGTGAATTAACACTACTAAAGAACTCTACAAGGACTTATCGATAAGTCATAATAAAGCTTATCGAGAAGTCAGTGAAATGACTTGTCGAGAACTCACTCGAGAAGCCTTAAAATGACTTATCGATAAGTCAGTTAGACTTATCGAGAACTCAGTTCTCTATATACTTTTGAATAACTTAATTCTGCCTTGTGTTAATTTTTACATATTAAAGATGTAAATTAACAATTGAGCAGTTTACTTAGAATTTGAAAAATTCCAAGCTAAAATTTTTGTTTTAAAAATAAATATGCAGAGATTTTTGAAATATTTATAATTCATATTTCAGTTAATTTCCAATTAAATCAAATTAATTTTGATTTACTAGAAATTAATCTATTGCAAAACATTAGCTGAGTTCTTGCCTTAGAATGAAGAATTAAGCATTCCAATTTCACCTACAAGTCTGGTGAAAGTTGCTTCATCCAAAGGTTTAGTAAAAATATCAGCTAATTGTTTTTCTGTTGGAACAAAAATGAGCTCAATGGTATCATTTGTAGCATGTTCTCTAATAAAATGGTACTTTACATCAATGTGCTTTGTTCTAAAATGATTAACTGGATTAGCCAATATAGATATAACACTAGCATTGCCACACATGATAGGAATTTTGTGTAATACTAGGCCATAATTCATTAGCTGATTTCTAATCCAAAGCACTTGAGCACAACTACTTCCTGCAGCTATGTATTCAGCCTCTGCTGTAGAAGTTGATACCGATTGTTATTTCTTGCTATACCAGGATACAAGTTTTTGTCCAAGAAATTGACAGCTTCCACTAGTACTCTTTCTGTCAACCCTGCATCCAGCAAAATCTGCATTTGTGTAGCCAACAGCTTCAATACCAGTTCCCTTAGGACAACACAATCCCAAGTTTGGAGTCCCCTTCAAATATCTGAAAATCCTCTTTACAACCATCAAATGTGATTCTTTTGGATTGGCTTAAAATCTTGCACATAAACATGTTGCAAACATGATGTCTGGTTTACTTCCAGTTAAATAAAACTATGATCCAATCATTCCTCTATAGCTTGATATATCTACACTCTTGCCTTTTTTATCTTCATCCAACTTTGTTGTTGTAGACATAGCTGTAGAAGCAGGTGAATAATCAACCATACCAAAAATTTTCAATAAGTCCTTGACATACTTAGTTTCGCTGATGAAGATTCCATCACTTCTTTGACTGACTTGTATTCCAAGAAAGTAACTTAATTCCCCCATCATACTCATTTCATATTCACTCTGTATAAGCTTAGAAAATCTTTGGCAAAGCTTCTCATTTCTAGAACCAAAGATGATATAATCCACATAGATCTGAACTAGGATCATATATTCACCATGTTTCTTGTAAAAGAGAGTTTTGTCTATAATACCTCTAGTAAAACCATGTTTCAGTAGGAATTCTGACAATGTATCACACCAAGCTATAGGTGCCTGATTTAGTCCATATAGAGCCTTGAGTAATTTATACACAAAATTTGGAAATTCTGTATCTTCAAAGCCAGGTGGCTATTGCATATAAACTTCTTCTTCTAACTCACCATTTAGGAAGGCACTCTTAACATCCATTTGATATACTTTAAAATTTAAGTATGCAGCAAATGCTAGAAAAATCCTTATTGCTTCAAATCTTACAACTGGAGCAAAGGTTTCATTATAATCAATTCTTTCTTCTTGTGAGTAGCCTTTTACAACCAACCTTGCCTTATTTCTGGTAACTATACCATTTTCATCCATCTTGTTCCTGAACACCCATTTTGTTCCAATAATGCTTCTATTTTATGGTGCAGGAACTAACTCCCAAACTTTGTTCCTTTCAAACTGATTAAGCTCCTCTTGCATTGCAGATATCCAATCAGGATCCATTAGAGCTTCTTCAGTTTTTTTGGGTTCTATTTGAGACAGAAAGCATGCATGTAGGCACTCATTAGCAGTTGCACTTCTAGTCCTCACACTAGTAGTGGGATCACCAATAATTGCTTCTCTAGTGTGACTTCTATCCCACTTTCTTGTATGAGTTTGTTGACTTGTGCCTTCATCATTTTCTTCATTATTGGTATGACTGCTAGATCCTTCTTCTCTTTCTCCCCCTGAGTTTGTGCTATCAAATTCAGGTGTTTGAGATGAACTTCCATTCCCATGATTTTCCTATTCAGTAATCTCTTCATTTATCATCAGTTGTGCATAAACTTCCTCTTCTCCATCAGAATCACTATCAATATTGAGGTTTTCAAATGCAAAGGCTTCAGCTTCATTTTCATTAAGGCATTCCAAGCCTGGACACTTGTCATCATCAAAAGTCACATCTGTGCTTTCCATAATCTTCTTTTAATCCATCACATAGACCTTGTAGGCAGTTCTCTCCAATGAATATCCCAGAAAAATTGCTTCAAAAACTTTTGAGTCAAATTTTCCCACATATTCAGAGTTGTCTTTCAAAATGTAACACTTGCTTCCAAACACATGAAGGTGGTTTACAGTAGGCTTTCTCTTAGACATGATTGAGTAAGGTGACTTGTCATGAGCCTTGTTATTGAGATATCTGTTTTGAGTGCAGCATGCAGTGTTAACAGCCTCTTCCCAGAAACTTGTTGGCAACTTGGCATCTTGCAACATTGTTCTAGCAACTCCAACTAATGTTCTGTTCTTCCTTTCAACTACTCCATTTTGTTGAGGTGTTCTAGTTGCCGATAATTCTTGAACAATGCCTTTATTTTTGCAGAATTCAGTTAATGTTGCATTCCTGAATTCTGTTCCATTATCACTTCTCAATCTTTTTACACAATTATGATCTTCAGCCTATTTTTCTATCCTCTTTATGTGCTTAATTACGATGTGTGGAGTTTCATCTTTAGAGTGCATGAACTCTACCAAGTGTATCTTGAGAAATCATCCACCATCACAAGTGCATATTTGTTTCTTGAAATAGATAAGACATTTACTGGCCCAAACAAGTCTATGTGAATGAGTTGTAATGGTGCACTTATAGAATTCAAAGTTTTTGACTTGTGACTAGATCTTTTCATTTTTCCTTTCTGACAAGCTTCGCAAACTTCAACTTGAGCAAACTCCAGTTTAGGCATGTCTCTTACTAACTCCTTTTTGACCAATGTGTTAATTTCCTTGAAATTCAAGTGAGACGGCTTCTTATGCCATAGCTTGCTTTATTCTTCTGATGCCTTGGTGTAAAATCAATAAATTCCATCCTTATTTGTTAAGTCCAAGTCTGCAACAAACAAGCTTCCTTTCCTTGCTCCTTTCAAAGCAACTTCACCAATTTTCTTGCTGATAAAAGTGCATTCCTCTTTGTTAAATAAAACTTCAAAACCTTTGTCTGCAAATTGGCTAACACTGAGAAGATTCACTTCAAGACTAGCTACCAGTGCTACATCATCAATGACAATATTTTCAAAAACAATCTTGCCATATCCCATTGTGAATCATTTACTGTTGTCTCCAAAGGTCACCAAAGGGTCAGCCTTCTCCTCAAACTGTGATGGCAGGGCCTTATCACCTATCATATATCTGGAACACCCACTTTCAATGATCCATATGACCTTCTTCACTTTGCCCTGCACACAATGAGTTTTAAGTATGTTTAGCAACCCAAGCAGGCATGGGTACTTTCTTCTTGTTAACTGATTTAGCAGAATTAGAATGAGTTGTTTCAGATAAAATAAAATTCAATGACCGTTGTGCATTTTTCCTATCTGCTGTAGACCCAATTTTTGTTTCCTTGAGGTCTACTCTTAGTTTGTGACAACTTTTCATCAATTTCAAGTTGCAAGAGATACAGTCAAACTTATCACAGAATGAGTAGGGATCATTTACATCTGCTTCATTGTATTTGCAGGCTCCTTCAGCTAGCTTGCTAACAACCTTTTTACATAGGTGAGTTAGATGATTCACAGAGCCACATTTTTCACACTTCTTTCTTGGAGCATCTGCAACGTAAGCAAAATTATTGCTTTTATTTATCCCAAATTTCCCACTTCTATTTTTCTTCTTCTTTCTTGCATCTTCAGTCTTGGTTTCTTTGACAGGTGTCTTGGAGCTTTGATTATCCATGAGCTTCTCTTCATCAGCAATTTCTTGCTTGATAATCAACTTTTCTTCACTAAAGTTAACTTTACATGCCTTGAACATAGCTGAATCAACCTTTTTCAGGATTGTTGGGACATTTTCATTTTCTGTTGCTTTCCCTTTGTCACCTATATTTTTCTTCTTGTTGTTCAAGACATCATAATCAAGACCAATAGCAATATTTGCACATAGCTTGTTTTTCTCGTGGTATTGTCAAATTAACTCAGATGCATTCTTGAAGGACTTTAATTTAACTTCATTCTTTTCCAGCTTCTCCCTTAGCACTGCTTCAATTTCAATTACACACTTGAGCTTGTTTTTCAGATATGCATTTTCTTGTCTTACAGTTTTAAGCTCCACCAACAACAATTCAGTTTCTTGTTTCTCACTTTCAAGCTTCTCATTTATCTTTGTCAATCTACTAACTCCTCATTAGCAACAACCATACTTGTATGAATGTGAAACATTTCTGTGCTTATCTTTTCTACAGTTTCCTTATATTGACTCACATTTAAATCAATGATAGTGAGACTTGGTACCTGTGATTTTGATGAGGATGATTCTCCTTGCTCCAAGGCCATTAAAGCATAATTTCCAACTTCCTCATCTTCATCATTATCAGAATCATCCCAACTTTTTCCCTCTGCAATATAAGCTTTGCTTTGCTGTTTCTTCAAAAGAGCTTCATACTTTGCTTCCAGTTCAAGATAAGATTTGTCTTTCTTTGATTTCTTGGGTTTCCTGCATTCTGTAGCAAAATGACCTAGTTTATCACAGTTGAAGCACCTTATCTTTGATCTGTTAACAGATCTAGTTTTGTAACCATTTTTGCTATCAGATGTGTACTTCCCTTTTCCTTTCCAGCTGCTGTCTTTGTTGAAAGACTGTCCTTTACCCTTAAAAAATCTTGGCTTCTTTACTCTAATGTTAGTGAACTTTCTTTCTAGATAGGCCATTGACTCATAAAGCTCATCAAGTTCATCCAAGGTGTAGAACTCATCTTCATCCAGTTATAGAATGACCTGTTCTTGTGAATCATTTGTTCTTTGCTCACTTGTTGAGGCAACTGGAGTTTGAGATCTTGGCTCATCATTAAAGGTCTGGCTTTCATTGACAATTAGAGCACTTGATTTATCTACAACATGCCCTTGTCCAGTTCTTAATGATTTTCTTTGAATCATTTCTAGTTCATAAGTTTTCAAGATTCCATAAAGAACTTCAAGTGTTATTCTGCTTAGATCTCTCCCTTCTCTGATTGCTGAGATTTTCTGTTCCAAATGATCAGGGAGTGTGAGCAAAAACTTCAAGTTCACCTCTTCAGCTTCATAGTATTTGTCATGGAGCTGCAAGTCATTTATCAACTTATTGAACCTTTCAAACACATCAGTGATACTTTCTTTTGGCTTGGCCATGAAGCCCTCATATTATGAAATCAGTATCCTTCTTTGATTAGATCTAACTTCCTCAGTTCCCTCACATAGTATTTCAATCTTTTCCCAGATTTGCTTGGCAGTGTCACAGCTGACAATGTTGTTGTACATTACATTGTCAAGTGACTCTATCAATATCAGTTGCAAGCCATTATCCAAGGACACTTTCTCTTTTTCAGGCTCAGTGTACTCAGAAGGGTCTTTTGGAGCATAATGAGCTGGAATGACCATATCACCATCTGTTGATTCTTCAACTCTAACCATAGGAGTGAAGGGCCCATTTTTTAGAATCTGAATATAGAGTGGATTGGCCATCCTGATAAACAGCAACATTTTATTTTTTCAATGAGTGTAGTTAGCTTTGTCAAAGGTAGGAATTTTAATGCTACTGATTTTAAATGTATTCATTCTTCCAAGATCTTGAATCTGTTTACTTTCAGATTTTGCTCTGATACCACTTGTTAGGTAATGAATTACACACGGGGGGGGGGGTGAATGTGTTTTTGTGTTTTTATGCTTTTCTTGAACTATTTTGGTTGTGAACAAAATAAATAAATTGTTGTAGTGAAATGTGTTCATGCAGAAATTAAACATGCAATAATAAAGAACACAGATCTTTCAAAACTCACTTAATTTTATATTAAAATTAAGAATGTTTTGCTACAAAAATTTCTTGGCTCTTTATTGATAAAGAGCTTAGTTTCTATCTTGAGAGAATACAAGAGTTCCTTATCTAAATTGTTACAACTAATAAAGAACCAGTGTTAACTTTATAATTTAGTTAACTACTGGTTTACACAGTGTATAATAAGACATGTTATTAGCTTTAGTAAACAGTCACTTGTCATTTCCATTTAAGAAAAAGTATGTCTTCCATTTCCAGCTTAGCATATCTTTGCATAATGTGTTAACTTTGATCTTCCTTTATCAGTTAATCTTCACCCTTGATCTTGCACACTTTTCAAACTGCTTTTTGTAGACTTGTCAATCCAGCTAGTTGGATTGTTTGTTGATTGTAAATCTTGGATATTGAACTGGTCTGCAAATTGTACTTTGAGAATTTACCTCGAGATCTCCATTTTGGTCTATAGAGAACTTGACATCTCGATAAGTATATTGGCTTATCGAGATGTCTAATACTCCATTGTAAATTTAACTTGTAGAAGTCTCTGAGTTCTCTATAAGAGAATTTGGCTTGTCGAGATCTCCATTCTTGATATCTTCACTTTGACTTATCGATATCTCTAAGTTCTCTAGTGGCTTATTGACTTATCGATAACTTAGAGTTCTCTAGTCAAATTTGACTTGTCGATAACTCAGAGTTCTCTAGTGAATTTTGGCTTATCGATATATCTAAGTTCTCTAGTGGAATTTGGCTTATCGATAACTCAGAGTTCTCTAATGAATGTTGACTTGTCGATAACTCAGAGTTCTCTAGTGAATTTTGGCTTATCGATATCTCTAAGTTCTCTAGTGGAATTTGGCTTATCGATAACTCAGAGTTCTCTAATGAATGTTGACTTGTCGATAACTCTGAGTTCTCTAGTGAAAAATTGACTTGTCGATATCTCCAATCTCCATGTCTTCAATTTGGCTTGTCGATATCTCTGAGTTTTCTAATAGGACTACTCGATAAGTCATTTGGAGTTCTCAAGTGACTTCTCTATAACACTAAATCTGTGACTTGTAGAGATCTTGACTTAAAACATTTTTCCCAAAACAGATTTATTCAACTCCAAGTTTCTTCTTAATTCTTCTGAGGCATGATCTTCTTGATCTTCTTCCAGATAGAATTCTTAGTCTTGACACTGTTTAAAGGAAAAAGACTCAAGTCTGCTCTTTGACATTTTTACAGACTTTAATGTTACAAATACAAAATATAAACTAAGATTACAATACAACTTACTTAGGGTTGTAAATTTGACTTAGTCTTGTTAAAGTACAGGCATGTCTTGCACAACAATTTTGGTTATCACATCCTACGACTGTCGAATCTTCTTAATCAAATGATCATAACCATTAGATCTAAATATTAAAATAATGCAATACTGAAACTTAGAGGTTCGAATCCCCCCAATAACAAATATTTATTATTATTAAAAGAAATACAAATAAGTTTCATGGTTCGAATCCCAATAACAACAACAAGCATTATTCAATATTAAAATAATGCACTCCCAAAACTTCCAAGTTCGAATCTCTTTATTGACGGAGGAATTTGGTAACAACAAAGATTGAGGTTTCTTGCCGGAATTAAGATCTATGACGGTTCGCCAAAAAATCAAGCGGTGTGTGGTAGTTTGTGGTTGTTTTAGGCTGAGATTGATCAGAGTAAGTGGTGGCTCCCTTATCAGCTCTCAACTCCTTACCCTCTCAATGTGCCTACGTACCCTTTATATAGGGATCAAGCCTGACGTAGTTCTTGGGGAATAAGAAATCTAATGGGCTTAGACTTCTTATTTCTAGGCCCGGTAGAAGCCCATACAGAATCCATCTTCCGCTAACTTTAGGAATGTCCAACTATGAGGCCCAACCGCGAAGGCCCAAGGCTCGTCCGTAATCATAGGACTTCACGGATAGTGCATCTCCCTGCGCAAGGATGACATTCCGCTATAGCTATCTCCCTTGATTTACGGATACAGGTATAGCCACGGTTCACCCCAAATGTCGGACGCGTCCCTGTCCCCCGAATGAGGATAACCCACTAGATAGCAGGACAGGTGATCCCAAGCTCTTGGGTGCAAAGTGCAGGATGACTCCAAAGTTCTCCAACGAGGACACTCGTTGAATACAAGAACAGAGTTCCCAAAGCACACACCAAAGTTAACCTCGCATCCCCAACGAGGACACCCGTTGAATACAGGATGAGGCCTTCAATCATCAGGCATACCCCTGGAAGCCTTCTAGCTTTTCACAGACATCTCCCTCCTTGACTGTCTCAAGGAGGAAATTCTTCAACAAGTACCTGCAACAAATACGTTAGTAGAAATAATCATCCATTGCTCCTTCCCATGCGTGCTTCATCCTAAGTTCACTTTTGAGAATATATTCACCACACACAGGACACGTCCTCAGGCATTGGGCGCGTCCTGTCCTTTATGAAGACCCATATTTTCCTCCAGCAAACATCCCTCACGATACTCCACAAATACAGGACGCGTCCTACCCTTCGTAAAAGCTTATATGACAATCCGTCCACACAGGGCGCGTCCTATCTCGTAAACGCGTTCTTCGAACTCCTTTGCCACAAAACCATTCTTAAGCAAATAATTCCACCATAGTGGACGCGTCCTAGGCATTATGGACGCGTCTACATGCCCTTCTTTACCATGCAACACCGACTTTGACTTTAATTATTCCGCGTTTGGCCCGCATTAATCCAATGCTAAATTTTGGGTATAACAACTACTCCCCAAATTCCATTTGCAGTTAAAAAGAAAACTGGAATTTTTACTTTAAAAACCACAAGCAAAATTTGGATTGCCCCCTTATTAAACACGAGGACGCGTCCTATTTCATAGACGCGTCAATCTTTTAGACCCTCAATATTGACCGTTGTGTGATAGCTGGTGTACACGTCAGCAGTCCTCTTCATCTATAAATACCTCTCACCAACCCACAATCTTACTTTACTCTTTCTTTCTCTCTAAAATCACCATTACTGCTGCTGCAAGAAGTTAGGTTCAAAAACTCGATGATTTACACCGGTCATTTTCCACGTTCTTACAAGCAATCAACCCCCAAGTTCCAAGGTATGTAAATACTCTTTTATTTCTTCGTTTCGCCAAGTAAATCGACTGTAGTAGACAAAAAACCATTCACATACTTTGTTTACCCATGAACTGTTCTTCCCTTTTTATTGTATACATATGTGTATGTATCCGTAAATTGCTATATTTTGCTTCTTTGATTCCTAATTGAATGTTTCTAGGATTTTGGAGAATTTTTCCCAAAATTGACCATAGTCGATTCAAATTCAACTATATCCCACTATCGTGGATGCGTCTACCACCTAGTAGGGCTGATCATGGGTTACGTAACCCGCATAACCCGAACCAACCCAACCCTGAAATGAGCCGTTTAAACCGAACCGTTTAAAACCGTGGGTTAATTGGGTTGTTTTTTAATTGGGCCGTTTATAATGGGTTGGGTCAGATTTTATCCTTTTAAAAACCTAAACCAACCCAACCTGGTTATATTATTAGGCCCGGCCCAATTTTAAATATTTTCACCCCTGGACCCTGGTCCCTAACCCCGATCCATTTACAATATTACATCCCCAACTAAACCCTAGTGATATTATACAGCCGCTCCTCAGTCCTCCCTCAGTCCTCACTCCTCACTCCTAACCGCTCACCTCACTCTCGGAGTTCACTTCAGACAGCAGCCGCTCGTCACTATCTCAATATTTTTCAAATCTTCGATCAATTTGTAAGTTGATTATTTTAATCTCTTCAAATCTTTGCTCAATCTTTGATAATCCTCAATTAGTATCCTTCTTAATCTTTGATATATGTCGCCTTTATCTTCTATCTTTTTTATAAGATTAATTCATGTTTTAAGGTGATTGTTCTTGTTTTTGTTTGATAAATTCTTTAGGTTTACATTTTTTTATAGTAGTATGTGTATACTTAATTTAACATATTGGTAATGTTTTATCTTTCTTTATTATTGTTGCTTTTGATGATTTTTTATGTATACAAACATGTTGATTGCGTTCTGATAAGTGGCATTTTATACCACTTAAAACGTCTTATAATGGCTTGAATTGATGTCTTGAAATCAAGTATTTTGTGTATTTGATGCGTTTTTCTAGTATTTTGCATTTCAGGGTATAACTTGCATATGTAGGAAGATTTCATCAAAAATAAGCCTAGGAAGTGTTTGGCATTGGTTGTGGGAAGTTAAGAGCAGAATGCAGCGGAAATCAGGAGCAGAATGTGATATTTTCCAGTAACCTTTTGGGTGCCCGCTCAGGATCTGGGGCGGCCGCCTGGGAGCTGGGGCGCACGCCCGGAGACGGGAAATTAAAATCTGATTTTTACACTTCTTATTCTGATGGACTTCTGAGACAGCTGGTTCTTGTGGGCTTCTATATAAGTAATCTTCAGAGACGTTTCACGACGTGTGGTATCAAGCAAGGAGAAAGGAGAGAAGAAAGAGACCGTTTTAGCACATCGCAACGAAGAAGAGGAAGCATACGTTTTCTTGTGATTCTTTTATTCGTTGTAACAGTGGATGCTAGTTTTCTATACTTTGAACCTTATTACTCTTGTGACGAACTCTGGTTTTAATAAGTATTTTTATTAGTTTATACTGTGTGTTATTATCATGTTTTCATATGAACCCATGGTGACGATGGGTTCTATCATGGGCTAATCATGATCATGGGGTCGTAACGGATTCACTATGGATTTCTTTAGTTAGTTGTTCAATACCTTGGTGTGTGATGATTGTATGATATCTAGCATACGAAGAAGAGGAAGCATACGTTTTCTTGTGATTCTTTTATTCATTGTAACAGTGGATGCTAGTTTTCTTTACTTTGAACCTTATTACTCTTGTGACGTACTCTGGTTTTAATAAGTATTTTTATTAGTTTATACAGTGTGTTATTATCATGTTTTCATATGAACCCATGGTGACGATGAGTTCTATCATGGGCTAATCGTGATCATGGGGTCATAACGGATTCACTATGGATTTCTTTAGTTAGTTGTTCAATACCTTGGTGTGTGATGATTGTATGATATCTAGCATAGGTTGTGCTTATTCGTCTTATGTGCATCGCGAACATATAAGATAGTCTGTTGATCTCTTGTGAAGCTACAGTGAATCTTGAGATTTAGAACTTGCCATATTAGCATAGGTTCATGTATGTGTATGCATGATTAGTAGGTAACTCTAACCGTTTTACTTGCCCTGTGTAATCATAATGAATAACTTGCACTTTAATCGTTATGTTGTCGAATTCTGTAGACATATAGGGTCTCAACATAATTGATGCCTATTCAACTTCTATCTTAATTGTGGATGTTTGGTAGAATGGTATTAGTACAACGAAAGTTGGCTTTTATTAGTTTTGTGTTGTTCTATTAATATCATCACTGTTACATGCTAAGATAATAACAATGACTATTGAAGGAAGTAGTAATGAAATTATGATCTCATAATTTAACGTTGGACTCCACTCTCTCCGTATGTTCACGGTGTTCACCTTGTTAGGGTTTCGGACATTCCGTCGGTAATCTGGACTTACGGACCTATCTTTCCTCTTAGCTCGCCCCTTGGAGTTGTGGGTATTATCATTTTTCTTTGTTTCAGCAAGCGATTGTTCAATCGCTTTGAAGGATTCCGCCTGCGCAAGTACATCAACTAACGACACAGGGTCCTTTCCTTGCAGGTGTTTCCAGAAATTTGTTCCCATGCGCAGACCAGATATAAGGAGTATATTCAGTGTCTCATCAGTTGCGCCCCTCACCAAAGTAGACTCTGTATTGAACCTTTTAAAGTATGAGGTCAAGCTTTCCCCTTCTTTCTGTTTCACATTGGCCAGCGTGGTAACCGGTGGTGTATACTTCACCGCAACCTAGAATTGAGTTAGAAACAAGATTTTCATCTGTTCCCAAGATGTGATCACCCCTGGACCAAGTTTTTGGAACCATTGTTGAGCACCTTCTCTGAAGGTGGCTGCTAGGAGACAACATCGTTCCAAGTCAGGTATTTGATATACATCCATCTCAATGTTGAAACGCCCCAGGAATTCCACGGGGTCGGAGTTCCCATGAAAATGCAAGTCATTGGTTGTGTTCCTGTATCCTGCAGGCAACTGCGCTTCCCTTACAACAGCAGCAAAAGGGGATGGAGCTTGCGCAGTCGCTGTTACCCTACCTCCTTCAAGATGGTTGAGCAACCTATTAAGATCATTCATGTTGAATGTCCCTACCCTAGGAATGGTTTGAACATTGGGTTGTTCTCCTTGGTTACCCCCCGGGTGTATTGGTGGATCTTGCCGCCCCTCGCCCTGAGGCTACGGTCGTGGTATGTTTCCATCTTGATTTTGAGCATTCCCTTGCGCATGAAGTTCCTCCTGGCCGCGTCGTGGTATCTCATCATTGTTTTGCAACCTTTCTTAACCTTGCGTGTCGTCCCAGTCATGAGGACGCGTCCTGGTTCCATTGCCTGTAGCACTGTGGGAAGCTACAGGAACAATGACGAGGGATTCTTCAATAGAGGGCGCGCCATCTCTTCTTCCATTGTATGGCGCCCTTCCGTGATGGTATCCCATCCTTTCTCGCTCATTCCCTTGATAGCCTCGGCCATAATTTCCAAACCTTCCTCACGGAGGGGCACGCTCATGCTCGCGGTGCCGCACCCTATCATCCCTTAGGTACTTAGGGGGCACACGCGTTGTGTCATGGGGCCTCATCTCTCCAACGTTTTTTCCTTCTGCCATTCCACCAGCAGCATTCTCAAATCGTCGTCTCCCAACCTTATGCTAAGCCTTCTCTTCAAGGTCTAAAAATCTCTTCTTTCCTCATCTGGGTTCTGAATATTTTCCGCATGACGACGCTCGTCCATCGTATGCCCAAACCTATGTGGATGTGGTGCATCCTGATTGCCGGGAAGAGGCCTCGCTCTACCGTCTGTGTGCTCATCGACAAGCTCCACAATAGGTTCTACATCATCAGAATATTCCAAGCGCTTCAGAGTGATTCGCAGGTTTTCTCCGCTGGCATGGGCATCCCCCTCAACTATGGGTGCTTTTCCCACGGGGAAAGTGACGACCCCTCCTCGTCCTGCGACGCTCCACCGTATTCAGCCTTGACTGAAAACTGTTAAGCGTATCCCCCATGCGGTACAACTGCTCTAAGATATCAGCGTTGCTGATGAGAACTGGAGGTGTTCCTCCCACATCTGGAGCTCTCGGGGGATCTTCCATGTTTCTGGGCACGTAGGGTTCATGGTGAGTGTAGCCTCCCTCGCCTTCTCCTTCAGATCTGCTATCACTTCCATCATAAGAACTTTCATTATGATTGTAAGACATCTTTTCCTCCCAAGATTACGATCTTAATCAGCACCCCTCCTTCTAGCGCCAATTTGTAGACGGAGGAATTTGGTAACAACAGAGATTGAGGTTTCTTGCCGAAATTAAGAACTATGACGGTGGCTCTTCACCGGAAAATCAAGCGGTGTGTGGTGGTTTGTGGTTGTTTTAGGCTGAGATTGATCAGAGTATGTGGTGGCTCCCTTATCAGCTCTCAACTCCTTACCCCTCTCAATGTGCCTACATACCCTTTATATAGGGATCAAGCCTGACGTAGTTCTTGGGGAACAAGAAATCTAATGAGTTTAGACTTCTTATTCCTAGGCCCGGTAGAAACCCATCCAGAATCCATCTTCCGCTAGCTTTAGGAATGTCCAACTATGAGGCTCAACCGCGAAGGCCCAAGGCTCGTCCGTAATTATAGGACTTCACGGATAGTGCATCTCCCTGTGCAAGGATAACACTCCGCTACAGCTATCTCCCTTGATTTACGGACGCAGGTATAACCACAGTTCACCCCAAATGTCGGACGCGTCCCTGTCCCCCGAATGAGGATAACCCACCAGATAGCAGGACAGGTGATCCCAAACTCTTGGGTGCAAAGTGCAGGATAACTCCAAAGTTCTCCAACGAGGACACCCGTTGAATACAAGAACAGAGTTCCCAAAGCACACACCAAAGTTAACCCCGCATCCCCAACGAGGACACCCGTTGAATACAAGAGGAGGCCCTTTAATCATCAGGTATACCCCTGGAGGCCTTCTAGCTTTTCACGGATATCTCCCTCCTTGACCGTCTCAAGGATGGAATTCTTCAACGAGTACCTGCAACAAATACGTTGGTAGAAATAATCATCCATTGCTCCTTCCCATGCATGCCTCGTCCTAAGTTTACTTTTGAGAATACATTCACCACACACAGGACGCGTCCTCAGGCATTGGGCGCGTCCTCTCCTTCATGAAGACTCATATATTCCTCCAGCAAACATCCCTCACGACACTCCACAAATACAGGACGCGTCCTACCCTTCGTAAAAGCTTATATGACAATCCGTCTACACAGGGCGTGTCCTATCTCGTAGACGCGTTCTTCGAACTCCTTTTCCACAAAACCATTCTTAAGCAAACAATTCCATCACAGTGGACGCATCCTAGGCATGCCCTTCTTTGCCACGCAACACCGACTTTGACTTTAATTATTCCGCGTGTGACCCGCATTAATCCAATACCAAATTTTGGGTATAACACTCTTCAACAACAAAAATTTATATTTCTCATGTTCGAATTAAAAAATAACAATTATTTTTATTATTTATAATGTTAAAAATAATGTTAATAGTTCAATTTTTAATCATATACTATTTTATAGTATTTGTTATAATCTTGAAATTAGATACATTCAAATTAAAACTATACTAAACTATAATAACCGGAATTGGATATAATTTGGTTCAACCTCCATTTTGATTATCTCATCTTAAGACATCATAACCTTTAGATTTAATTATTAAAAAAATGTAATACTCAAGCTCACGTGTTTGAATCCCTCTAATAACAAGCATTTATATTTTTATTTACAGAGATATAAATATGTTTTAAGGTTTGAATCTCAATAACAACAAAGATTATTCAATATTAAAATAATGCACTCCCCAAATATCCAAGTTCAAATCACATCAATAACAAGTATTTCTATATTTATAATGTTAAAAATTAAATTAATAGTTCAAGTTTCAATCATATACTACTATCTTATACTATTTGATATAATGTTGAAATTATGCACATTCAAATTAAAATAATATTCATATAATTATTATTTAATATGAAATTATTAATAAAAATTTATTTAATAGAAATTAAAATATATAAATATTAAAAGAAACCCATATATAAAATTACATTACTAGAGAGTACAATTAAATATTTATTTGCAAATATATAAATTTTTAAAACTTTTTGACAAAATAAGGTTTTTGCAGCGGGAGGCTATGAGACGCAAACTCTAATGTAACAAAAAAAATTACTATGTCTCAACAAAGACAGGCCTGTTCCTTGAACAGGTCCATTAGACGGCAGCAGGCCCTGCACAATAATGCACATCCACACTTATCAATTTTTCAACCAGTTCCTGCCACTTCAAAAAGAATTTATATTCGACCCATTTCAAAAGAATTTATATTCGAATTGACAGATGTATACATTGTAACTGTATTGTTCACAATTATGTTCTTCTGAATTGACATTTGGACAGTCTGTAGATTATTGGTTTAAAAGCATGCATGTGACCATTCTTTTACCAAAATTTGAAATTATCATGCATGGTTCTGAACTAGACTCCAAATATGTGGTGAAAATCTCAACAGAAATCACCTCAGAAATTCAAAAGAAATATAGAACTAATTAAGAACAGAGTCCTGTCTAGTATTGTTTCAACTGTTGTATTGATTACATGGCATATGAAACATTCATAAAACTCCAATGAAATGAAAACAAACCTGCAAACAAAGATCTTTAAAAAATGCAAAGGCAGTAAGGCACATAGACCAGATCAATATCATTCTTGCATCTCCATTCATATAAATATCTCACTTCTTGATCAGCAAGAACTCAGAATTACCCCTACAACAAGATGGCTAGTTACATCAACTATCTCTCTTGTTCCCTTCTCATTTTTCAGATATTATGTCAGTTTATGCACTTGGCTTCATGTACTGATCATGACTATCCCGTTAACGTGTGGCCTAAGCCAAGAAAATTTTCTTGGCCTAGTCCTCAAGCAATACCTCTTTCTCCAATCTTTGCCATCACTTCTCCGTATCATCAGTACCTAACTCCGGCAGTTAAACGTTATCTTAACCAAGTCCTGACAGAGCATCATCGTCCTCTTGTCACTCCTGCCATCAATTTAACCTCAGCATTACCTCTGCTAACCTTAAGCATATCCGTAAATGACCTCGTTGCACCGTTACATCATGGTGTCAATGAGTCTTACGTTCTGAGCATTCCTGCATCTGGCCCTGTGGCCTACTTGTCTGCGGAGACTGCATGGGGTGCTATGAGAGGATTGGAGAGCTTCTCACAACTCGTGTGGGGATATCCGTCCAGAGTAGCATCGGATGTTTACATCTGGGATGAACCATTGTATCAACATAGGGGACTAATGTTGGATACATCAAGAAACTATTTTGGAGTTGATGATTTGTTGAGAACAATTGGTGCTATGAGTATGAATAAGTTAAATGTGTTTCATTGGCATATTACTGATTCACACTCTTTTCCATTGGTATTGCCTTCGTTGCCAAGTCTTTCGGAGAAGGGAGCTTATGGACCTGAAATGGTGTACACACCAGAGGATATTAAGATGGTGGTGCAGTTTGGAATGGAATATGGAGTTAGGGTCGTGCCAGAAGTCGACATGCCAGGTTAATCTTGCAACTCACAATAGATTTTTTCTTTTGTTTAACTATTAATTGATCATTACTTCGAACTTTAGTAAGATTTTTTTTTTAAAACATATTATGGCCTTTGATGACAACTCATATAGGCTAAAGATGATAAGTATCAGAGGTTACTTGTTATAGGTTGTGGATCAATAACACAATTTACATTTTTTATGTTTACAGCACATACAGCAACACTGGCCGACGTATACCCAGAGATCGTAACATGTGCAAACATGTTCTGGTTACCTGCAGGAGCCGACTGGCCTGATCGCTTGGCAGCAGAGCCAGGAACCGGTCATCTCAACCCCTTAATTCCCAAAACATATGAAGTTGTCGAAAGTCTTATTCAGGATGTTATATCAATGTTTCCAGAACCATTTTATCATGGAGGGGCTGATGAAGTGGTCCCAAATTGTTGGAAACAGGATGCGACAATTCAAGAGTTTTTAGCTAACAATGGTACACTTAGTCAAATACTCGAGATTTTCATCAACAAAACTTACCCTTACATTGCATCCGAGAATCGTACAGTAGTCTACTGGGAAGATGTTTTACTGGACGCGGAAATTCATGTGGATGCCTCATTTCTCCCTAAAGAAAATACCATTTTACAGATATGGACTAGTCCGGGTAACGTTAAACGGGTTGTAGCAGCTGGATACAGAGCAATTGTGTCGACAGCTGATTTATATTATTTGGATTGTGGACATGGTGATTTTGTTGGAAACAACAGTCTATATGACAAACCACCAGGTACTATCAAAGCCAATGAGTCCGGGTCGTGGTGTGGACCATTTAAAACATGGCAAACTATATATAATTACGATATAACTTATGGATTAACCGCGGAAGAAGCTAAGCTTGTTATAGGAGGAGAAGTGGCATTGTGGACAGAGCAAGCAGATCCAACAGTTTTGGATCCTCGGATTTGGCCAAGATCCTCAGCAATGGCCGAGTCCTTGTGGTCAGGAAATACGGATGATAATGGGATGAAGCGGTATGGATTCGCCACGGATAGGTTGAATGAATGGAGGTTCAGGATGGTGAACAGGGGTATTGGTGCTGAACCAATTCAGCCACTTTGGTGTGTTAGGCATCCAGGCATGTGTAATGCTCTTCAAGGTTGAGTGTAACTTGCTTTGTTTGTGAGTTTTGTTTGGGTTTTTATTTAAAGATACTAATTTATTTATTGTCTTACTACTTTGTCAATAAATTGTATCGACATTCTTCTTTTAAAATGCTGCCGTAAATCTATCAAGTACTTAGTTTTACTCACCGTTTTAAGAATTGATTCTCATGGATATTTATTCTATCCGGCATATATAACCCGGAAAATATCAAGTGATATTCCTTCAAATTAGGCATCCAATTTGGGGAAGGCCTAAAATTTTGAATCGAATCTATTAGTTATGATAGATGAACTTGTAAACTTGCACAAGTTTTAACAACTCAACTTGAATCCAAGTTCAATTCTAATTATATCTGATAAACAGATGGCACATGGCTACACCAAATTGATAGTCTATACATTTGATTCATCAATTATTTCAGGCCATCCGAATATATCAACTTCTTTATATACAAGTAGTTGAAAGGTCCTTTTATACAGCATATTTTTCAAACAAGCAATGCCAGCAGCTACTGATCATCCAATGAATCATCTTCTCCTCTGCTGCAAGACATGGAAAATTGATCTTAAAATGCATGTTCCATTTTTCTTCTCTTGAATAGATTACACAATCAGGCAGAGGACAGAGTGAAACATAATATCCGGTGCATAAAATTGACGTAATATTAAGTTGTAACTGATGTACAAACTGATGTACAAAACTCCGGCATCACCATAAATCACATATATCTTGTATGCATGCTGAATTGTCCTTACTTTTATAGAAACAGATATCTGGGATTCAACCTTAATACATTACTCTTCAATTTCCAAATATATAAAAACTGCTTGTTCAATATCTTAAACAAAATTAGCTGACTTTGTACATATAAAAGACAATGAAATACAGAACGACATGTTTTATCTTGCACTCTACCTCTTGGAAAATATTTTCCAAATAATTTCTTGTACTAGTGAGCTTTCTGAATCCAGCTATATAACAAACCAAAATCCCATATTCAATACACAACCCTACAAAATCTCATTAACCTCCACTTTGATCCTTCTTCTCGCGAAACATGAAATCTTTAACTCTTCTCCTTGTGCTTATTTTCTTGCTATCGCCATCTTCTGAAGCTGCAATTACATGCAGCGACGTGATTGGCAACCTCAGGCCTTGCATCAGTTACTTGACAAGTGGCAGTGGGAAGCCGCCTTCTCCATGCTGTGCTGGCGTCTCAACTCTCTCAACATCTGCAACTACTACTGCTGACAAACAGACTGCTTGTAACTGTATTAAAAATGCATCCAAAAACCTCAATGTCAATACTGCACTAGCACAAGCGCTTCCAAGCAATTGTGGAGTTTCATTGCCATTTACTGTCTCTCCTACCGTCGACTGTTCCAAGTACTTGTTTTCTTTTACTAGATAACTTGTTCATTTCGTTACTATACAATGTTACGATAACGCGGCTAAATTTATACACTAAACATTCAAAAAAACAATATTTACTCGTTTTTTTCTTTTTCTGTACAGGATAACCTGAATATGAAGCTGAGAGATCTGCATACTCTGGATGGAACTTGATTTATATATGTATCAATAAACCTGGGATCTACCCATATGTTCTAGCACTATTTTGTTTACAGATCATCGAGCTCTGACGTGATCCATATATAGTTGTTTGTTTTGGATTAAACACCTGCTGTTTCAGGACTTTGAGGAAGAGTTTTACGTTTGTTTGATGTGGGAGAATCCTTCTCTTGTATTATGAATAAAAATATATTGTTTGCGGGCATTAACAATTTAATCTCTCCTGTTCTATCATCGATTGAAGTTTAAAATCACATCATTGCACCACGTGTTCTTGCTAAAATAAGATAAAATCACTTCTCGCCTAATCAAAGAACAAATTTGGATCATGAATCTGTCTTGTGCCGGAGTAGGCCACCATAGGGTGAATAGCGTCTAGAGACATAATGGTCATTTTAGCATAGCGGATATCCTTCTATTCCACTACTGGTGATTTGTCAAACTGATCATCCTCATGTGCGAGAGATTTAAATATTATCAAGCTGATAATTTGTCCTAAAACAAATTAACCATTACAATTTACAAGCACATTTGAATAATTGGCCTGCAAGTAGGCAATTGCTGTTTAAAGGAAAGGTACCAAATGCACATGTCTCCTCAAAGTTGCTTCAAGACGGTCATTTTTGACTTCATTTTGGAGATTAAAACAAAGAGGATCTACAGCAGTCAGATGAATTTTAAGTAATCCAACATTTAAGATCCAATTACACTATCCCTGACCATGCATTAATATCTACAAAGATATCAAATGATACATATACTATTGAATGATACGAGTCTTATGAAGGTGTATTAGTTTCTACAGCTGACCATTTTCACAAAAGATGTGCCAGATATAAGTTACGGCCATTATTCTTCGATTCAACAGTTCTTTAAAATTTTGTTGCATATGTCACTTGAACATCCAGGTATGGTAACTGGACAGATCAAACCTCATTACACGAACATTGAAAATGCGGATACAATTTACTAATGCCATCATTTCTTGGAAAATCACATAGATTAATCATTTTAATTAACATGAAATCAAAGTTCATCTTTTTCAAAAGTAAAACTCCGGATTTCTATTCGTGCAACTGCTATGCATATATATCAGGGCAACAGATCATGGACAGTTTGGGTTCCTTCCCGGTCCACCATAGTAAAAGAAGAAACCCCCATGGGTACTCTTCCCAAATTCGATGTCATAGCAGCCATTCTGGTCGGTAAGAGCATCGACATCATGAGGATCCATTAGTTGGTTTGATCCATTAGTAACTACTTGAATGTTTTTAAAATATGCAGCTTTACTAAATCCTTCTGCAGGAAAATGACCACTTCCCATTTGAGTAGTGGTGTGTTGTCCATCTGATACAATGTCTACAACTTGCCCTCCCCACTGGATCATATCTGCTCCATCTGCTAAGTTTGTAAATAAAGAAGCTGGCCAGTAACCTACGACCTCATTATCATTCCCATATTTCATCCACCAATTACCCCCATTAGGATCCTGCGATTTTTTTTTACCAAGATTAATAATTAGGCCTGATACCGATATAACTATGATAAATGTTGGAGGATATTTGACTGTTATCAGTCACTCAACTGCTTGTTTTCCCTCAAACTTATTAGAACAATATTTGATCTTACATATGTACAGAATAACGAGACTAGAAAAACTATTTCAATAATTAGACTACAGGAAGCATTACCCTCCAAAGTAGTATACCGATATCATATTGAGCACCATTATAGCTCGAAATTGGGGCTATGCAAGCCCCCAAAGCTATCCGATGGCTGATTTGAACAAAACCTGAGCAGAGCAGATTGTAGCATCCCGTGGATTTAAAAGCGTCCCTCTGCCATTATTTATAATGTTTTCAGAACCTCATGACATATAAAAAGTAAACTTTGTCCGGTAAAAAGGATCCCATTTCGTATAGACTTGAAAATGGCTTACAGTCCAGAAATTGAAGAGTCTGGTGTTATTGTCCCCATACAATTTGTGACTGACCTGTTTTCATAATACAAGTCACTAACAAAATAACATATTTAAAATTGTAAAAGCATTGCCAAGAATTGTACACAAATACATTTTAAAAATTTACCATCCAACCAGCTTGAATGCTGTTAACATCTCCTGCTGTCACTGATATCTGAGAGACGCTAAATTCAGCTGGTTTCTCAACTTTTGGTTGCCAAACATTTATATATGCCCGTGCTCCAAAATACTTGTCCCCCTCAACAAAAGCAATTGCATGCTGAGATGAAACACGGCCCCAAAGAGTATATCAATTTTTCTGCTCATGACTTTGATCTCCGAACACCTTTCTAAGTTTTCCGAAAGATTTTGTGTTATCTGAACATTATTAAACAAAAATCTTCTTTTTGCATAGGTGACAAAATTGAAAGGAGTCACACAAACATGCAGGTGCGCCCACTTATCCGCATAAGTATTACCTGATGCTTCTTGGTCCTGCAGAGGCAATCTTGATGCTGAGTTGAATTTGGGCGAAGAATGTTATTCTTTTTCTTTTTACCAAAATTCTTGATGGCGCCAGCTCTAAGAACATCATCTTTCTTTGTTCTTCTTACTGGGATTGTTCCTTCAGCACAATTTCCATTTAAATGCCACAATTGTTTAATTGGTTTTAACCCTTCACTGGACTTTAAGCTGTTCACTTTTTTGTCATCAAATCGTCCTTCTGGATAGTAACTTGGTGCCAACTATCAAAAAAACATAACAAAAAATAATAAAAATCAAGAGCATAATTGGATGTAAAACACACAGTCGCAGACAGAGAGAGATAGAGGGAGAGGGAGAAGGAGGGAGAGAGAGGGAGATATATATATATATATATATAGAGAGAGAGAGAGAGAGAGAGAGACCTGAATTTTGTGATTCTGAAGGAGTGGGTGATCAAAAGCAGGTTGATGAGAAATAGGAATACAGTCAATAATATCTCCATCTGGGCTCTGTCTTGTTTATAAAGACAAAAAACATTTCATGCACAATTAGCAACTTGAACAAACAAAAATATACTGGCAGCAGGTTGATGTGGTTTATAACAAACCTTGATGGACTTTTGTGGTGTTTTATTCAAACGCTTCAATAGACTCTGAACTTGAAGCTTCTTCTTGAGAGAAATACTGGCAGCAGAATTGCATGGCACTAAAAACAATAAAAAAAAACTACTAAGCAATGCAACAACTTCATCTTAACCCACAAATCATGTACTTACAAGTTCATCTTAAGCTACAGATATAAACAGTTTATATACTAGGAAAAGAAACTGAAAAGAAATGGCTGCTGCAAATTTAAGGCGTAAAACCAAATACGGTAGAAAATAATTTTGAAAATTAATGAGGTTGATTGGTTTCCCCTATAATTCCTACTAGTGAAAAAAACATGAAATTTACTTTCCTATCAATTTTCTTATTTGTATTCCAAAAATTTTTAAGGGAATTTACTTTGTAATTTCCCATAACAAAATCCCATATCTGTATTTAAAATTATGACAATATCTCTAGAACTAGTGAGCTTTCCAGAACTCCCTCCGTCCGGTGAGTTGTTTACGTACACTGTTTGTACACTGTTTGCAAGTATTTTGAGCCTTCAATAAAGTATAGTTTCATAATATTTTTTTAATTTTTTTTTTCTAATTTTTCAGAATTTTTTTTTAAAAAAAATATTATGGAAGTATATTTTAAACGAACATTGAAAAGCGTGCCGAAAAGTAACGTAAACAATCCAGTGGGACCGAGGGAGTATATAATAAACCAAATCCCAATATATCCCGCTTAGAATAGGGTCTGGGAGGGTAAAATACACATAGTCATGCCCCTGTCATAAAAGAGTAAAGAGACTATTTATATGAAGACCAGACTTAGTGCACGACAAAATAAACCAAAGTCCCATATTCAAAACACAACCTAAAAAAATCTCATAACTTCATCCTGATCCCTCATCTCGTAAAGCAAAAAACTTTAACTCTTCTCCTTGTGCTTATTTCGTGCTATCATCATCTTTAGGAGCTGCGGTTGCATGCAGCCACGTGATCGACAACCTCAGACCTTGCATCCGTTACTTGACAAGTGTTAGATATTTTAGTGTATTTGGATTAACTAGTTGACCAATGTGATTGTAATATTTCATCAAACAAGTCGGGACAGTGCGGAGTGCATATTTATTTGAGCTTATTATGATTTTCGGTATTGGCGGGGTTGGTGTTAATGTGAAAATATATTTCTTCTAGACACAACCGCATACCTCAAAGGATGTGTCTTAGGACATGTTTTTTGGACATGTATGGATGTGTCTTAGGACATATCTTTTGGACATGTATGGACGTGTCTTAGGACATGTCTTTTGGACGCCTATATAATACTTGCAACAGATTTGGTCATTAAGATAGAAAATATAAAAGGTTGGTTGTTGAATTCACACAAAATACATCATTATCTGTTCTTAAATTCTGATTTTATCCGGTTGAAAAGTTTGGATAACCACCAAATTGTTTCAATCTGAAATTGTTTGTCAAGACTTCAGAATAATTCAAATTATCCTCCATTTTTATACAACAACAAGTGGTCGTGGAAGCCGCCTTCTCCATGTTCTGTTGGCGTCTGAAGTCTTTCAGCATTAGCAACTCCTGTTAGAAAAATGGAGTTTTAAAGCATAAGTTTTTTATGTTCATGATATTAATTCCGGATATTAACAATTATAAAGTGTTTCTTCTCATGGGAACTTAAACTCTTATATATAGATCTAAGTAATCTTCTTAGTGAAATCCATAGAATAATAGAGTTGAATTGATTAGTTTGTAACAACTTAAAATTAGAATGTGTTATTTTGTTCCACATTGAAATAAATAAAGGGGGTGTAGGCTTTATATTGTATTACATACATGGGTAGTGTACAACTTTTAAGGTGTGTGATGGTGCATGGTATTATTACGTGCTTCACGCACACACGCGCGCCGCCGACGCCCCGCCACGGGTTGAGTCGAAGGGCGATTTGGGCGAATGTCTCGGCGTCTCGTGTACACGAAGCTACCTGGGCGAGAATTTTATTTATATGTGATTTAATTTTTTAATTAGAATTAATTTATCAGTTGGGCTGGGTTATTGTTCTGTTGGGCTCAATTGGGCCGGGTTACAGTTTCAGTAGTGCTGAGTCACTTTGTAAGTGGGTTGAGTCAGATTCATTGAACCTGGATATGTGTGAATTCAGTTTTTGATTTTTTTATTAAATGTAAATGAGCAGTTACATTTCTAATATTAATGCAGGGTAGTATCATTTCTAATATTAATGCAGGGTGATATCAGTTACACTTAATCTCTAGTATAAATAGAGACCTAAGTTGCTGATTTTTATATACCACACCTTACATTCTCTTGTTCTCCTCTCTATTTTCTCTGTTCTCCCAACATTAGTCAGTGGTTTCTCCGGCGAGTGAGGTGCCAGTCGTCGTTGAGTTTTGAAGGTGCTATGAAATCAAAGCTCGGAGCTGTTTTATCTTGGAGGAGATGTTGCAAGCATCCCAACACAGCATGTGGGGGAAATTATCTATTTAAGAGCAGTCTGGACTTTGAAGAAGGTCTGGCGACTCAGCTGTTACTAGTTCTTGTTTATTTGTACCTGATCATAACTATGGCTTCAGCTTCTCTGTTTGTTTATAAGTCTGCTAAAGCTGTGGTTTCTAGTACAATTTTTAAACTTTCTTTGTTATTTCAGTTACTGATATGCATATTTTTTACCTTCATGTTTTATTTTATTAATTATTCCCTTTGCCTTGTTGTGAATGGATGTCCCTAGAACTTTCTAGATTTAATCTTTTGATCTTTCATAAATATGAGTCCGTTGACTTCTCAAGTTCATGTATCAGGTTCATGTATCAAGTTCATGTATCAAGTTCATGTATCTTGTATATCCTACACCTATAAATAGCCATTTAAATGGAGATTATAAACATACTTGGAAATAATATATTCTCTCTTCTTCTCTCTTTCTCTTTTTCTCTTGGTGTATCTATATTATATTTACAATACGTTATCAGCACGATTTGCTTAAAAAGTTTGGAGGCCACTTACTGTACAAGAAGTCACCTACATATCTTCTTTATTTATCTCACCTAAGGTATGTAATCTTTAATGTTAAGGTAACTTGATTTGTTATTATATCTTTACATAATCATATATTCAGAATATGTCCATTTTGGTACTATACTTCTCTGCATTAGACATATAATAAAAGAAAAATTACATGCATGTGTCCCGCCTTGTAATTTGTTTATATGTACATAATGTTAAACCTAGCTAGAAGATTTATCATATGTTAGACTAGTTAATTACCAAAACAAGTTGTTTTAATGTGTCCAAAATATACAAAATTATTAGTTTATAAGCATTTATGTAAATGTATAGTTTCATTTTAAATCATGGATGCAAGTGATGAAAGTTGTTTATGGATTATATGATACCTGTGATATAATAGGCATCAAAAGATTATATGATAATCTCTGGAAATATTTTATTCTACCCACATCAATGATAATTATAAGTTTTCTAGCATATATAATTTGTTGAGCTTCATATGCATGTATTTAGACATCATAATTTTATTTTTGTAAAATTAGATATACATACATGTTTGAAATAATAATAATATATTTTTGTGATTATTTTTCTAAGAATGGCAAACTTCACCAAACTTGAATTTAAGGCTCTTGATATCACCGAAAAGAATTACTTATCATGGATACTAGACATTGAAATTCATTTGGCCGCATAAGGTCTTGGAGACACCATTAAAGAGGGAAACAAAGAATCTGAATCAAACCGCGCAAAAGCGATGATTTTTCTCCGCCGTCATCTCCACGAAGTACTTAAAACTAAATATCTTAGTGTGAAAGATCCACTTAAACTTTGGAAAAATATGAAAGATAGATATGATCATCAAAAGACTGTGATTCTTCCAAAAGATCGATATGATTGGATGCATTTGAGGCTTCAAGATTTTAAAACCGTCAGTGAATATAACTTCGCGCATTTTAAAATCAGTTCTCAACTAAAATTATGTGGAGAAAATATTACTGACGCGGACATGTCAGAAAAAACTTATTCAACTTTTCATACCTCAAATTTACTCCTCCAGCAACAATATCGTGAAAAAGGTTTTATAAAATATTCAGATTTAATTTCTTGTCTTCTTGTTGCTGAACAAAACAACAAACTTTTGATGAAGAATCATGAGTCTCGCCCACCTGGCTCTAGCCCTTTCCCTGAAGTGAATGCGGCAACTTATAGTTTTGGGCGTGGCCGTGGACGTGGACACGGTCGAGGAAATCAAGTAAGAAACAACTATCCTTGTAAACAAGGAAAATCAAATTACAACCCGAAGTTTGTGAAAAAAGATGAAAAGGTGGAGAAAGATAAGAGAGGGCAAAAGAATGTTGAGAATATTTGTTATAGATGTGGTATGAAGGGTCATTGGTCACGTACCTGTCGTAAGCTTAAGCACTTAGCTGACCTATACAAAGCATCCTAGAAGGAGAAAGGAAAGATTGCTGAATCAAATTTAGATTTCCAGAATGAAGGACCCGAGTACAACCCCTCTGACATGACACATTTAGATGCGTCTGATTTTTACGAAATCCCTGAAGGAAGCGGCAATATGAATGATACAGATATGATATAAATAATTGTTTGGATGAAAGTTTTTTTATATGTAAGACATTTTATGACTATTATTATTAAGTTACTAATTCTATGTACTTTTATTTGAAGTGCTATGGATATTTCTCATTCTCGCATTGATCACAAAATAAACGAAGATCTTTGTCTTGTGGATAGTGCAATTACTCACACCATTCTTAAAAATGAAAAATATTTTACTCATCTACAAAAATGTAAAAGTAATGTCTATACAATTTCCGGAAGTACAAGTATAATCGAAGGCTCCGGAAGAGCTCATCTTTTGTTACCTGAAGGAACAAAATTTATTATAAATGATGCATTATTCTCTCCGAACTCACAAAGAAATTTATTAAGTTTTAAAGATATTCGCAGAAATGGATATCATATCGAAATAATGAGTAAAGAGAATAAAGAATTCCTTAATATCACATGCATCATTTCGGATAGGAAAAGTATCAAGGAACAACTACCTGCCTTTACTTCCGGATTATATTATACAAACATTCGTACTATTGAAGCAAATGATATCATAAACCAGAAGTTTATTGATACAAATAATTTTATGATTTGGCATGACCGGTTGGGACATCCGGGATTAAGTATGATGCGGAGAATTATTGAAAACTCAAATGGACATCCACTGAAAAATCAGAAGATTTTTCAGACTAATGAATTCTCTTGTGCTGCTTGTTCTCAAGGAAAGTTGATTATTAAGCCCTCTACAGCAAAAATAGGAGTTGAATCTCCGAGATTTTTGGAACGTATTCAGGGTGACATATATGGGCCCATTCACCCTTCATATGGACCATTTAAATATTTTATGGTACTAATTGATGCATCAACAAGGTGGTCACATGTGTGCTTATTATCGTCTCGTAACCTAGCGTTTGCAAGACTACTTGCATAAATAACTCGATTAAGAGCACAGTTCCCAGATCACAATATTGACACGATCCGTTTAGATAATGCTGGGGAATTTACTTCACGTGCATTTAATGATTATTATATGTCAATTGGAATAAAATTTGAACATCAAGTTGCTCATGTTCACACACAAAATGGTCTTGCGGAATCATTTATTAAAAGTCTCCAATTGATTGCTAGACCTTTAATTATGAGAACAAATCTCCCAATTTCAGTTTAGGAGCATGCTATTTTACATGCAGCAGCACTTATACGCATCAGACCCACAAGTTATCATAAATTTTCTCCCTTACAATTGGCCTCTGGAAGAGAGCCTAATATTTCCCATCTTAGGACTTTCGGGTGTGCGGTATATGTTCCTATTGCTCCACCACAATGTACAAAGATGGGTCCCCAAAGAAGATTAGGGGTATACATCGGTTATGAATATCCCTCTATAATAAAGTATCTCGAACCTTTGACCGGTGAAATGTTTACAGCAAGGTACGCTGACTGTCATTTTGATGAAACAGTTTTTCCAAGATTAGGGGGGAGAAAACAAGATTATCTAAAAATCAGTGGGAGAAAATAAACTGTTGGAAAAAGAAATTACATGGAATGCATCAACATTAAATATTTATGATCCTCGTACAAATCAGTGTGAACTAGAAGTTCAGAAAATAATTCAGTTACAAGGCATTGCAAATCATTTACCTGATGCATTCACTGATATAAATAGAGTGATTAAGTCACACATACCAGCTGAAAATGCTCCTGCAAAGATAGAAGTCCCAGAAAGACAAATAATCAAAGCAAGTGAATCAGGACCTCGCATGAAGCGATGTTAGGTCCCAATTTGTTTGTAGAAGGGGGGTTGAATGCAAACAATACCGTTTAATCGAATAAAATGCGGAATAAAATTATGAAACAAATTTCAAGTTAAATAAAACTTTTATTAAACTTGAAAGGTGTTACAACTACGGTATCGGTTACAAGGGATTAATCTCAAATCAATTATTACAAATCTAGAATAAATTTGACATGAACTTTTTCTATTTTTATAATTAAAAGATCAAATGCTAAATGCGATTTGAGATTAAGTTTTAGGGATTTTAATCCGCTAGATTGATACACAAGAACAAGATAAATATTTCTAGTTGATTGGATTTAACTTTACAATCTAGAAATTTAATCTTGAAGAAAAGCAGATGAAAAATAAAATGTTATGCTTTTGTTTTCTGCTCCTTTTTCTCTTGTGTGTTCTATTTTCTGTTTGATTGGATTCTGTAAGTGTTGATCAATAAAAGTCTTCTGCTGCTTTTATCAAACACCGAACTGAAAAATGTACTGGCATGACAATCTCTTTGGCCAGCAAGACTTTCGGTATGACAATATTTACAACTAGCAAGACAATCAAAATGAACTAGCAAGACTTTCGGTATGACTATTGATTGTCATACCGATTGTCATATTAGTTCAAATAAATTGTCTTGCTGAATTAATAACAGATTTTAATCTAAACAGAAATTCTAATAACACAATTAAATGTATTGGCATGACTTTCGGTATGACTATCAATTGTCATACCGATTGTCATACTAGTTCAAATGAATTGTCTTGTTTTGAATTTAAGCAGATTTTAAACCAATTAAAATCTTGTAAATCCTCAATATTAATTCTAAATTAATTAATCAATTTAATTCAATTAATCAATAAATTAATCTTTGCAGATATAATTTATTTTCTTAATTAAATTATATGACTTAATTAATTAATAGAGAATTAATACTAACCCTGAGCAGCATCCATTCTTCTGACAATCTTCTGAAAATCACTGAGACTTATGAATCAATTCCGCCACTTCAATGCTGACACTCGATGTACTGTCTGGTTCATGAGTGACTAACTTCTGTGACGTTTCTTCATGTCTTGACTTTGATACTCTGATTAAATCCTTGTAATAAATGATACCCTGATGAGATCTCTGTCACTTGATTAAATCCACGATCTTGATTTATATCACTGAGGCATGATCAAATTCTTGAACTTCTTCCAGTGAATCTTCAAATCTGCAGATGAACAATGTTTCTTTATCTTTTGACAGATGTTACTTTGTGAGATCTCTCTGATGATAGATCCACTATTTACTTATTACATTCTTATTTGAGTTGAGTTAAATCCTCGAATAAACGAATAGGCTATGACATATGCCTTTCAATCTCCCCCTATTTGCTTGTTAGACAATAACAACAAATACCTAGAGGATAACTCAACTAACAAATAAGAAAAAGATATAAACAGTAATGCAAAGTAAATAGCAGAAAAGTTCTGGATTATATTTAACATTTTCCAGATTCCAAATGAAATTTACAAGTGAATACAAGATAGATGTTCCTCTAGCCTGAACATATAACTACATTAGACTATCTTGATTCATAAAGCTCTAATCATATTACATTGATTTTTGAGCTAATTGACTTCAGTTGTCTTCTCTTCTGACTTCACCTTCTTCTAAATCTTGAAGCAATTCCTTGTCAAAGACACGATCCTTTTCTGAAGTGAAGCTTGCTGGTCTGACTGGTTGAACTCCAACTGACTTCAGCTTATTTTTGATCTGATTGTACCTTTTAATATTCTTTTCATAATAAGCTTGAATCAAATCAGCAGCTTGAGTCTTCAACATGGATGAATATCCAGCAGTTCTTAAATGATGTTCCATCCAGACCAGATGCTTAGCTGAGTAGTCTTTAAGAGATTGTACATCTAGCTGACAGATTTGAAGACAATCAGACTTAAAGAATCTCACCTGATGAGGATTGTTGACCACTTGAGGACTAGCCCTGCTGGCAAACTCTTTAAGCCTTTCTCGAAGAACTTCATTCAATTCTGAGCTTCTTTTAATCTTGTTGAGAAGAACCCGAATCTCTGACAAAGAACGATTCTCGAACAGATGAAGTGACACCTTGAAAGATCCTTCACTCTGACAATATACAAAAATGCTCATCTCATTTAGGGATCTATCAAAAGCAGCTGTGATCCTTGAGACTTCAGTCTTGATAGCATTCATGTACATATCATTGTTAGGATTTGAGATTTCCAGCTTGTCAAGAAGATGTAGGAACTGTCTATCATTGTTAGTGCTCAGCTGAGGCATATCAAGTACTCTCCTAGCTTCATCCCATTTCTCACCAATCTTCAGTCTGACATCTCTTCTCCTTTCTTGAGCCTTAATGTCATGAAGACGTTGCTTTTGAAGAGTTTCTGTTCTTTGAATGTCTTTCCTCATGTCAATGATCTGAGAGACCTTCTTGAGTTCAGCTTCTTTTCTTTTCATCTCTGACTGCTCCTTCTGAAATTCTTTCTCAAACGGAGGATCCACTTGAGCTTCTTCTTCCCATTCTCCAAAATCACTTTCCTCTTCAGCTTCAAATAAACCATCTTTATCTTCCTGAACTGGTTCAGTGGGAATGTCAAAAATATAAAAGTCATCCTGTTCTCCACTGTAGTAGACATCATCAGCCTTTCCTTTGTCTCCAGCAGAGGTATCTTTTTCTTTCCCCTTTCCACTACTCCCTTTCTTCTCCCCCTTAGTTGAGGGATCCTCTACTGATTTTCCCTTAGATCCTCCATGACCTCCATCACCTCCCGAGCCTGAGCCTCCACCAGACGGCCCTTCAAAGTAAGTTCTTTGTTCTTCATTGGGACAGTGAGAATTTTTGATCATGTAGTACAGGTGCTTCATCCCTTCATTCAGATGTTCCATACATGTCTCTATCTTCAGAAATCTAGAGGAATCCAGTGAATGATTCATCTCAACGAGGTCTTCAAGAGAAGTCATTCTTGTGTGTAGAGAGCAGAAGTTGGATATGTCATCAGCTGATAAAGTTGGAGTGTCCTGAATGGAATTGAGCTTTGGTATTACAGTGGTCTTGAGATCTGAGATGTCATTCCTGATGATTGCCAGCTGATTGTTGACAGAGGTGGAAGAAGAAGACTGTTCAACCACTTGTGCTTTGAATGCTTGAGCTTCAGCTTGGCTCTTAGCAAGTTCTTCTTTTAGGGCAGCAATTTGAGCTAACAGGTTTACAGTATCAGTGTCTGTGTGTGCTCTCATCTGAATTTCACTCGTGTTTGGTTCACTCGCGTCACGTGCTTGTGTTTCTCTCAATATAATTGCTCGTGAGGAGTCTTCCTGTTGTTGTTCTTCTGTACCTGCAGTTAAAATCACCCTAGCCTCTTCAAGAGAGGTCAGTGGTGGTGCAATGGGAATTCGTGAGTCCCGATCCTCAGTCAAACCTATCATTTCATGTGAAATAGATGTCTGAATTGCTTCAGGGATAGATTGACCGAGTTGCCCTCCACTTTCTCCAGATAAATCTGCGAGTGGAGAATCCCGTGAAGGAGCCAGAGGTGTTTGATCTGGGAGGGGAGAAAATGACTCTATTAAAGATGGCGGAGAGTCAGATTTTCCCTCTGAAGCATGTGACTGCTCTTCTGCCGTAACTATGGCAGGCACTGTAACCGACTCTACGTGCACTCCTCGTTCTGTGTCCTGAGTATGATCTGGGGAAGTGTATGGTTCCATTGTGAGTAATGGAATTGTGCTTGACTCAGTACAAGATGCCATGGCCCTATGGCGAATTTCAATAGATGCATCCTGTTGAGAGAATGCCTCTAGTAACTGTTCATTGGCCATTTCAAAGTCCATGTCCTGTTGGGAGGACAAGGATGGGCTTTCAGATGCCTCAGTATATGTTCTTCTTTTCTTAGGAGGAGGCAGAGCTGAGGGTTCACTCATATTTAACAATGCACTACTTCCTAGTAATCTTCTGGGTAACATTTTAGACAGTGGGGGAGAGGTTGAGATAGAATGTGACTTTGTGTTTGGCTCTATGACCTGGGATTGAAGTTGTGGTTCTACAACTTCATGGTCAGCCCTATCAACCACTGGGGGTCTTTCAACAGAAGTAGGAAGGGAGTGAGAGTGAGGAATTACTAACTGTAATGGAAGAGCATCTGATATTGGAGGAGCCTGGGTGGCTTGAACCACTGGAGGTTGAGGTTGCTGTTCATGACCGGGAAGATTGAAAATAGGTAAAGGAATATAAGTGGCCATGAAAGCAGATACAAGTACTGGAACTTGCATGAATTTGAAGGTTGTGTCTTGGCGAGTGTAAATCTTTTTGCTAACTGGAGGGGGTTCGGTTACTGCAGAGTTAGCAAAAAGGGCTTTGTGTTCAGGTGTGAGAAGATGATCTGCTATAAGCATGAGAAAACGAGCATAGTAACATGATACCCTACGATTTGTAGAATGATCACGTAAAGCAGAAGTTAGACGTCTCAAGAGAATGGGAAAAAGTAGTTTGCCAAAATTGATCCTTTGATTGAAAACAACCGCAAGACCAATATACTGCAGAGTGGAAGTGATGTTATGAAAATTGGATTTTGTGCAGTTGGCAAACACTTTGGAAAGTGTATCGAAGAAAATATCCCATTCAGACACCAAATTGGATTTAGAAAGTTTGGTTAAATTGATCACCCCCTGATAGTGAATAGCATGGAAAAAATTTGTGATATCATTTTCCGAGGGTAAATTACAGAAATTGTCTAGTGGAAAATTTAACGCACGATTGACGACTGTTTCATCAACTACATACTGTGTGTTTGCAATGGTGAATGAAAAAGATTTTGAATCATCGGCCACAGTAGAGGTTGTGCAAATCAGTCTAAGTAGATCGACGTTAAAAATCACATTTGATTTAATAGCAGAGCTAACAATCGAATGGTCATTTAAAAATCTAATCCATGGCTTAAATTTTTCCACATCACATTTTTCTGGATTAAAATAACCAACCTGATTATGCGCGACAATTTGGAAATTGAGAGCCATTTAAAATAATAATAAGACACACACTTTCAGAATTTTAAGAATAATATTAAGAAAATTCGAATTAATTAAATTAATTTAATAATTCGAATTAAATTAATTATAATCGAAAAATTTAGACAGAAATGTATCTCGTTAAAATTCTTAACTCACAAACGCAGTTTTGAAAAGCCAAAAGACACAAAACAGAAATTGAAATTAAAATTAAAAATAACCAAAATAAATAAATAAAATATAAAAAAAACAGAAACTGATTTTGATTTGTTTTTGTTTTTTTTTTTAACAAAAATCCAACAGCACCTCTGTATATATATACTTGTATGTATATATCACAAAGTGATGAATTTGTATGCTGAGTAAAAACTCGAGCAATTAAGATCAACAATGGCAGTTGGGGTTTGATTTAGATCGAGTAGAGAGAGAGAGGAGAGAAAACTGTTCGAATTTTTGAAAGAAAAGAAAACTGTTGTGATTTGAAGGAAAACTGAACTGTACGCCTTTATATTACAGCTGGTATGACAATCCTGGATTGTCATACCGATTGTCATACCAGGCAAAAAATATATATATATATATATATTGTTTATAACTGGCAAGACAATTGATAGTCATACCGATTGTCTTGCCAGTATAAACTATACTGAAAAACACTAATATGACAATTATATATCGAAATGACTTTCAGCAAGACAATTTCAATTGTCTTGCCGATTGTCATTCTGGAAATAAACCGATTTCATGAAAATAAGTATATATATATATAAGTACTGAAATGACTTTCAACAAGACAATTTCAATTGTCTTGCCGATTGTCATTTCAGTAGAAATACAATCAAATATGTACAGACTTATATAACTATATATATCTATGTACTGAAATTATATAACAAATTAGTAAAACTGAAATACAGACTTATAATATTTACAGAAACAAAGACAATATATCAGAATTTATTATTTTTATTCTAAAAATAGATTTCTATTGAATTTTAGCAAATAAAATTCATAGAAAAATATTTTTAGAGAAAATAAAATATTCTGAGATATTTTAAATTAACAAGTAGGGAAAATAAAAACAGATAAGATAATATAAATTACATAGAAATAAGCAAGAAATATGATAAAATGATAAAATAAATTTGCAAATGAATTTTTCATTTATGAAAAATTCATTTGTAAATTTATTCAAGAACAGATCTCAGATATTAATTAAATTAATCACTAAAACTATTCAACATGCCCAATTTACCAACTAATCTGGTAAATGTGGATTCATCAAGTGGTTTAGTGAAAATATCTGCTATTTGTTCTTCTGTTGGAACAAAGAATAGTTCAACAGTACCATTCATGACGTGCTCTCTAATAAAATGATACCTGATGTCAATGTGCTTTGTCCTCGAGTGCTGCACAGGGTTGTTGGTGATGGCTATTGCACTTGTATTGTCACATAAAATAGGTATTTTGTTCAATACAGAGCCATAGTCTCGAAGCTGGTTCCTAATCCACAAGATCTGAGCACAGCAGCTTCCAGCAGCAATATATTCAGCCTCGGCCGTTGAGTTGGAAACTGTTTGCTGTTTCTTGCTGTACCATGAGACTAGCCTGCTTCCTAGGAATTGACAACTTCCTGAGGTGCTTTTCCTATCAACAACACTTCCTGCATAATCTGAATCTGTATATCCGACAAGGTTAAAACCAGATTCTTTAGGGTACCAAATACC